>NC_138777.1:8551095-8811095 GCF_965119305.1 Pelophylax lessonae | reverse complement strand
TAGGACAGCCACCTTGAGTGACCTTGGCTCCTACCTTTCCAGGAAACACAACCCCATCTAAACAGATTTAAGCCCCCTGTTAGCCGGTGCCCTTCAGTTCTCCAAGAGTACCTGTGGCCAGCTGGGGAGACACAGACATAGCATACTAACCTTATTTTACTGACCGGCTTATGTCCAGACCTTCTTCGGGTGGGTAACGGTGCTGTCCTGAAAGACTACTGGAAAAGACGTTACCAGTAAGAGTAACTCTATTTTTCCCCTTTCGTCTTTCAGGACAGCCTCCTTTGAGAGGATAAGCGAGTACTCACCCTTAGGATGGGACCACTGCTTGAAGGACTTTGCGCCCAAAAGCCTGATCTTTAGCAGACAACAGGTCCAACCTGTAGTGCTTAGTAAAGGTTGAAAAACTGGACCAGGTTGCTGCCCGACAGATCTGCTCTGGGATAGCTCTTTCCCCCTGGGAAGTTTCTATAGCCCTAGTGGAATGTGCCCTTATACCTACTGGAGCCTCCTTCCCACTTGAAGCATACGCCTGGCTGATGGCTAACCTGAGCCCTCTGGCCAAAGAATGTCTAGAGGCTTTAGATCCTCTACTAGAGCCGGCAAATTGAACAAAAAAGGAATCAGACTTCCTAAATTCCTTCGTGCGATCCATGTACTGAAGGACACACCTAACATCTAACTTATGAAAATTACTCTCCTGTTCATTCACGGGATTCGAACAGAAGGTTGGTAAAACTATTTTTTGGTCTCTGTGAAACTTCAAGACCACCTTTGTTAAAAAAGCTGGATCTGTTCTAAACATAATACGACCTGAAGAAATCTTGAAGAAA
Organism: Pelophylax lessonae; assembly: GCF_965119305.1. NCBI lineage: Eukaryota > Metazoa > Chordata > Amphibia > Anura > Ranidae > Pelophylax > Pelophylax lessonae. The sequence continues at coordinate 8,810,262 of NC_138777.1, read as the reverse complement.
AGGAGCTCTAATAGAAAGAGCTTCTAGTTCACTAACCCTTCTGGCGGTAATGATCGCCACCAAAAAAACTGTCTTGAGGGTTAAAAACTTCACCGCACAAGATTTAATAGGTTCAAATGGCTCTCCTAAGAGCCTGCAAAACCAGGGATAGATCCCACATGGGAAAAGGAAGACTACTTACTGGTCTTTGCCTGTTTAAGGCCTTAAAGAAAGAACCACCCAAGGGTTTTGGGCTAAGGATACTTCTAGAAAGACACTTATTGCAGAGACTTGACCTTTTAGGGTGCTGATAGCTGTCTTTATCTGCCCTTCTTTGTAGAAATTCCAGCACTGTCACTGGACAACCAACATCCAAGGAGCTCCCCGGGCACCAGCTGTTAAAGAGCTTCCAGGTCTTAAGGTAAATGGTCTGCGTTTCCTTTTTCCTGCTACTAAGCAGAGTTACCACCAAATGATTTGAAAACCCCTGGCTTTTCAGCAACTCTTTCTCAGAAGCCAGACTGCAAGATTCCAACGCCCCACCTGGGGACAGGAAACTGGGCACTGGAAAAGAAGGTCCTCCCGAATTGGTAGAATCCAGGGGGGTTCCACTGCCAGACCTTTCAGACCACGGTCTTTTGGGCCAATGTGGTGCTATGAGGACCACTGTTCAAGGAGCCACATTTTCGTGTTTTGCTGAGAGGAAACCGATCCACGCACGGCACCTCCCATCTCTGAGTGATCAACCTGAATACATCCTGATTGAGGATCCAGTCACCTTCCCTTAAAGTTTTTCTGCTCAGAAAATCAGCCAATTGGTTAAATTCTCTCTTTAGGTGAACCGCCAATAGGGTAAGCACTTGAGCTTCGGCCCACTGAAGAATTACTTCTGCCAGAACCCACAGAAACTTGCTTTTTGTTCCCCCTTGTCGGTTTACATAAGCAACTACCGCAGAATTGTCTGAGCAGACCTGTACATTATGTCCCTGTAGTCCTGTCTGGAAACCTATGAGAGCTAGTTCGACTGCTCTCAGTTCTCTCCAATTTGAAGATCGCTTGGAATCTTCCTCCCCCCAGGACCCCTGCACCAGTTGGGAGTCCAGGTGTGCGCCCCACCCTGTCCCACTTGCGTCCATAGTGACGACTCTGGACACTGATGGGACCCAAGCGAGACCCTGAGACAGGTTTGAGATCTTTCTCCACCACCAGAGAGATCTTTTTATATGTACTGGTACGTGCACTAAGGAATCCAGGGAATCCAGAGTGTGGTCCCACACCTCTAGGATGAACAGTTGTAGAGGGCGAAAGTGGAGACCTGCCCACTGTACCGCTGGTATTGAGCGTTATCGACCCCAGTGCCGACATAGCTTGCCTTACTGATACAGGTTAATTGCTTTGTAAAGGGCCCATGACTGTCTGTCTTCTGACTTTTTTCTAAGGGAAGAAGAACCTTTTGAAATGTGGAATCTATCTTGTATCCCAAAAAGGTGACCTTTTGTGCGGGTACCAGATTGGATTTTTCCCGATTCAGGAGCCACCCGAGGCTCTCTAGGAATCGCCTTGTTGCCAGAAGGTCCCTTGACAGCTGCTTCTGAGACGGGGCAAACAAGAGCAGATCGTCCAGGTAGGCAATGACCAAATGCCTCTGAGCCACAAACCAGCCAAGGCTTCTGCCATGACCTTGGTGAAAATGCAAGGGGAAGAGGACAGACCGAAAAGGAAGAGCCTGAAATTGTAGATGTATCGTGCCCTCTTCCGTCCTTATGGCCAACCTGAGAAACTTCTGACACCCTTCCGATATGGGAATATGCAGGTAGGCATCTTTCAGGTCTATTGAGGCCATGAAGCAGTCTGGAGGAAGGATAGCCCTTATGGAGAAGATTGAATCCATCCTGAATCTTTTGTAAGCAATCGAGACGTTTAAGGGCTTTAGGTTCAGGATAAGTCTGTACTTACCTGAAGGTTTCCGTACGACAAAAATGTGGGAATAAAAACCTCCGCCTAACTCCTTTAGTTTTACCTTCACCACGATCCTCTGTACTTCCAGCTCTTTCAGGGAGGAAAGTAAGGCAGACACCCTTTCTGTGCATCTTGGTAATTTGGTGAAGAACATCCTGGGTGGAGGGGGGGGAGAAAATTCCAAATGATAACGCCTTCTTATGATCCCCAAAATGAACTGACTGGAGGCGACTGCTTCCCACTGTGTGTAGGAAGATCCCCAGTCCCCCCCCCACCGTGGTCAACTCATCATTTGGTTTTCTAGGGCTGTTCAGGAGGGCGAAAAAATTGCCTCTTGGGCCCCAAGATTTCTTCTGGCCCTCGGACCTCCCCAAGGCAGAGAATTTTTCTGAGGGTAAGACTTTTTCTTGAAGGGTTCCAACCGTCCACGCTTGACAGGAAAGGATTTTTTCTTGTCCGCTGTTCGATCCAAGACAGTTTCCAAGCCACTTCTGAACATGTGGTCCTCTGTAAAAGGAATACTGCACAGTTTAGCCTTGGACCCTTTATAACCCTGCCAAGTCTTAAGCCAAAGAGTCCTCCTTGCTGAACTGGCTAGGGCTGAAGATCTGGCGGACATGCGTACAGATTCAGCTGATGTGTCCACAATATAAGCCACAACCCGTAGAAGCGTGGGAAAGGATGACAGGATTGTTTTTTTTGAGGTGCCAGCCTCAATGTGTGCTTTAATCTGGGTTAGCCAGTACTCCAAATTGTGGGGCAATACCATCATCGCCATGGCGAGTTTAAGATTCCCTAACGGGACTCCCAGGTCTTTTTAAGGAGAGAATCCATCCTTTTATCTATGGGGTCAGAAAGGGAGCCCATATCCTCAAAGGCTAAGTCTGTCTGCCTTGAAACCTGAGAAAAGGCTGCGTCTAATTTCGGTGATTTGTTCCAAACTGACGCGTCCTCCTCAGAAAAGGGAAATCTCCTTTTCAGGGCTCTGGAAAAGAAAGGCTTTCTCTCAGGATCTTGCCATTCCTTTTTTTAATGGCTTCCACTAGGACTTCATGTACTGGGAAGACCCTTCTTTATTTCTCACCTAGGCCCTGGTACATTTGATCGTGAAGAGATAAAGATTTCTTCTCTTCCTGAATCCCTAAGGTGGTGTGGATCACTCCCAAAAGATCTTCAACCTCTTCAAGGGTTAATTTAAACTGAGAAGCTTTAGTGGACTCGCCAACCACCCCTTCTGCTTCTGACTCCCCCTATCACACTCTTTACCCTGTTTATTAGTACCCCCGGTGCTCCCCCACTCGTAGAGGGTACCACCAGTGGGAGTGGAGCAATCTCTTGCTGTGCTGGCTGAGGGGGGGTTCTGGGAGGAATTTGTAGATTTGTAATTAAATCCTCAAATGACTGGAAAGTGCTGGAAAGCTCCTTGACTGATGCAGCTAAATCAGTACACTGTTCTGTCTAATGTTCCTTAACTAAGCTCTCTACACACTCTTTACAAAGCGTCTTAGACCAGGATTCCCCCATAGTAGCTTTACATGATGGCCATCTTCTCTTGGAGCTATGTGGCAATTTTGACTTGTCTGAGGCCTTACTCTGTAACACATAAGAAAAGACACACCGCTCTGCACCCATACTGGCCCCCCAGCCCCCATAAGCACAGCATGCCCCCTCAGGAGTGTTACTAGGACTGACCACCATCAGGGTCCCAGAACCACCATTATAAATCATTCCCCCAGACCACCAAGGGGGGGAAACAACACCACGGAGCTAGTGGGGAAAGTAAGAGAACACCACCCCAGGGTTCCCTTACCTTAAGATGGCTGGTGCTGGCTTCCCCTGGAGCAGTCCCTGAGACCTGTGCCTTCGACATCTCCTAGTAGTAGTCCCTCCTGTGTGCCTGTTGCTGTCCCCCAGCTTTTGGCTGCACCAGTCCATCATCCGGCCCTCTCTCCATTACTGTGGCCCGGAACTAGAGGCTGCAGCTGTCGGCGGAGGTGCCCGCCTCCACCAGAAATGACGTCCCCCGCCATCCGGTCCAGCCGGAACTCCATGCTGGAGGACTGGACGCACCTCCGCAGCGCTCTCCCGGAGCGCAAAAAGCAGACCCTCACAGCTTCGGACCCCCACTGAGGAGAAGCTGGGGTGACCTTTTTGGCAGCCTGCAAAAGGTAAAAATGGGTCCCTACCCAACCTATAGCCACCATTAGAGAGCACTTAGCCTCTCCTTTACAGAAAAACAGCCTCAGCCCCCTGGTCGTTCAGCCCTAGGTTCCTGACGATGTCTCCCCACTGGAGGAAACACCAGAACTGAAAGGCACCGGCTAACAGGGGGCTTAAATCTGTTTGGATGGGACGGTGTTTTTGAGAAAAGAGGAGGCGCGGTCTCTCAAAGGAGGCTGTCTTGAAAGACGATAGAGGAAAAATGTCCTGTCAGTCAGCGGTTCTTACAAGACCTTTTCTTCAGCTGGCGATCAGCTAGTTTGTAAAAGTGACCCTAATAACTTTAGTCCCCGTTCACACTAAGGCAACCTGTGAGGCGACCTGGTCGCCTCACAGGTCGCCGTAGGTCGCCTTCCATAGGGAAGCTGCGGACCCGTTCTAATAGGAGCGACACAAGTCGCTCCGACTTAGAAAAAGGGTCCGGAGCTTCTTTGGGGCGACCCGGAGGCGACCGCCATAGACTTCAATGTTATGAAGTCCGTGGCGGCCGCTCCAAGGTCGCGGCGCGCTGCTCGCACCGCGACCTCGGAGGTCGCCCCCCCCCCAAGTCGGATCGCGGCAATGTGAACGGGGCCTTACAGCTTGTTAGCCTCTTGTAATAACAACAAAAGTTAAATAAAAACAAAAAGGAGGAAAAATAACCTGCATGGGCAAGTAAAAGCAGTACTGGGACAGGGTCATCTAGAGCCCAGGGAGAAACTGCGCTCCCCAAGATATATGAGCACTATGTGTCACCAAAATTCCAATCCCCCCAAAATATTTGAGCATTATGTGTCAGCAAAAATCCACCCCCCCCCCCAAAAAAAAAAAAAAAAAAATCGAGCACTAACCTGCATGCTCACCCTCTAAGCATAAATCCCCCCTCCTCCCAGTACAAATCCACCCCCCTCCCAGCACAAACCTTTCAAATCTCCTCTCTCCCCATTTGCCCCCAGCACAAATTCCACCCCCCCCAGAAAATAAAAATTATCCCTCCTAACACAAACCCTCTACCCCTAAAATGTCCCCTTCAAGCACAAACGCCCCTCCCCCACTTATCGATCCTAGCACAATTATTAGACCCTACTGCCCCCTAAATTCCCCTTCTCAACACAAATCCCCTCCCCCCCAGTCTCCTTATGGTGCCCCCCACCCCACATGATACCACAGTGCCTAGGGCAGCTGCCCCTCCTGCCAACCCCTCGTCCTTGCCCTGGGTGACAGGTCCTCTTTATGGAGATATTGAGGGTCTATTAGGCCCCCCATGCCTCCCCTGTCCTCCAATGCATCCTTGACTAGCTGAGGATTGACAGCTGTGACCATGGAAGTGACATAATACATGTAGCACATCATAATTCACTGGAGGGGCAGGGATAGGATGTTCCCAGAATTCCTCCTGCTCTCACTGTATGAACAGCTTTCACCTACCCATGGCTCCCCAGAAGAATGAGTGGGTGCTGCTGGCAGAGGGGCCCACTTTGAAAGCCCAATAAAAATGTGATCGGGTGGCTCTAGAGCTGCCCTAATCACTTTATTGGAAGGCATTTCACTGGCTAATAAAGCCAAAACCAAGCAGCTGTGAGCTTAATTTACCCACTTGTCTACCATGTCATTTATAAAGGTACCTTGGTAGACAAGTGGTTAAGGAGGTGTGGCTCGATTTCAGACCTTGAACGCGCTGTTCCCTTTCGGTTCATAAGGTTTAGATTTGCTCGGTTTGATTTCTGTATTCTCCATTGAGAAGCAGCGACTGAATCCATCCCACAGAACATGGAGATCGTCATGGATGAGCCGGCGTTCTGCATTGTAATCAGAAAATAAACCATATCTTAATAAATATTAGCTGATAATTAGAAGACCACAATTCAGTGGGGTGCGCTCAGACGATGTCACCATTTCCACCGCATTCTCCGCAAAGGCAAACAGTTCCCAGAGGACAGATGTAAATGAGTTGAATCTTTTTCTTTGTTTAAATGCCAAACAAGGGATTCTTCAGATTAGTAATTACCCTCTGTTCTTCCTTCGCTGTGTTCATCAGTTAAGTCAACATATTTTATCCTGAAAAAGTACTTTGGTTTAATTAGTCATGGCTCTGGGCACGGCAAATTAAACTTCAGCTAAACAATTGCAAGCATCATCTTCATTGGGAATGTGGGGAGAAGTCAGTCTGTCACTGAGACTCTTTATATAGAAATCTATCTATCTATCTATCTATCTATCTATCTATCTATCTATCTATCTATCTATCTATCTATCTATCTATCTATCTATCTATCTATCTATCTATCTATCTATCTATCTATCTATCTATCTATCTATCTATCTATCTATCTATCTATCTATCTATCTATCTACAGTGGGTACGGAAAGTATTCAGACCCCCTTAAATTTTTCACTCTTTGTTATATTGCAGCCATTTGCTAAAATAATTTAAGTTCATTCTTCTTCCTCATGAATGTACACATAGCACCCCATACTGACAGAAAAACACAGAATTGTTGACATTGTTGCAGATTTATTAAAAAAGAAAAACTGAAATATCACATGGTCCTAAGTATTCAGACCCTTTGCTCAGTATTTAGTAGAAGCCCCCTTTTGATCTAATACAGCCAGGAGTCTTTTTGGGAAAGATGCAACAAGTCTTTCACACCTGGATTTGGGGATCCTCTGCCATTCCTCCTTGCAGATCCTCTCCAGTTCTGTCAGGTTGGATGGTTAACGTTGGTGGACAGCCATTTTTAGGTCTCTCCAGAGATGCTCAATTGGGTTTAAGTCAGGGCTCTGGCTGGGCCATTCAAGAACAGTCACGGAGTTGTTGTGAAGCCACTCCATCATTTTAGCTGTGTGCTTAGGGTCATTGTCTTGTTGGAAGGTAAACCTTCGGCCCAGTCTGAGGTCCAGAGCACTCTGGAGAAGGTTTTTGTCCAGGATATCCCTGTACTTGGCCGCATTCATCTTTCCCTCGATTGCAACCAGTCGTCCTGTCTCTGCAGCTGAAAAACACCCCCACAGCATGATGCTGCCACCACCATGCTTCACTGTTGGGACTGTATTGGACAGGTGATGAGCAGTGCCTGGTTTTCTCCACACATACCGCTTAGAATTAAGGCCAAAAAGTTCTATTTTTGTCTCATCAGACCAGAGAATCTTATTTCTCACCATCTTGGAGTCCTTCAGGTGTTTTTTAGCAAACTCCATGCGGGCTTTCATGTGTCTTACACTGAGGAGAGGCTTCCGTCGGGCCACTCTGCCATAAAGCCCCGACTGGTGGAGGGCTGCAGTGATGGTTGACTTTCTACAACTTTCTCCCATCTCCTGACTGCATCTCTGGAGCTCAGCCACAGTGATCTTTGGGTTCTTCTTTACCTCTCTCACCAAGGCTCTTCTCCCCCGATAGCTCAGTTTGGCCGGACGGCCAGCTCTAGGAAGGGTTCTGGTCATCCCAAACGTCTTCCATTTGAGGATTATGGAGGCCACTGTGCTCTTAGGAACCTTAAGTGCAGCAGAAACCTTTTGTAACCTTGGCCAGATCTGTGCATTGCCACAATTCTGTCTCTGAGCTCTTCAGGCAGTTCCTTTGACCTCATGATTCTCATTTGCTCTGACATGCATTGTGATCTGGAAGGTCTTATATAGACAGGTGTGTGGCTTTCCTAATCAAGTCCAATCAGTATAATCAAACACAGCTGGACTCAAATGAAGGTGTAGAACCATCTCAAGGATGATCAGAAGAAATGGAAAGCACCTGAGTTAAATATATGAGTGTCACAGCAAAGGGTCTGAATACTTAGGACCATGTGATATTTCAGTTTTTCTTTTTTAATAAATCTGCAACAATGTCAACAATTCTGTGTTTTTCTGTCAGTATGGGGTGCTATGTGTACATTCATGAGGAAGAAGAATGAACTTAAATGATTTTAGCAAATGGCTGCAATATAAAAAAAGAGTGAAAAATTTAAGGGGGTCTGAATACTTTCCGTACCCACTGTATCTGTCTGTCTGTCTGTCTGTCTATCTGTCTGTCTGTCTGTCTATCTATCTATCGTACCTACACTGAACAAAATTATAAAACGCAACACTTTTGTTTCTGTCCCCATTTTTCATGAGCTGTACTCAAAGATCTCAGACTTTTTCTATGGACACAAAAGGCCGATTTCTCTCTAATATTCTTCACAAATCTGTGTAAATCTGTGTTAGTGATCACTTCTCCTTTGCCCAGATAATCCATCCACCTCACAGGTGTGGCATATCAAGATGCTGATTAGACAGCATGATTATTGCACAGGTGTGCCTTAGGCTGCCCACAATAAAAGGCCACTCTAAAATGTGCAGTTTTACTGTATTAGGGGGTCCGAAATACAGTCAGTATCTGGTGTGACCACCATTTGCCTCACACTGTGCAACACATCTCCTTGGCATAGAGTTGATCAGGTTGGTGATTGCTTCCTGTGGAATGTTGGTCCACTCCTCTTCAATGGCTGTGCGAAGTTGCTGGATATTGGCAGGACCTGGAACACGCTGTCATATACGCCGATCCGGAGCATCCCAAACATGCTCAATGGGTGACATGTCCGGTGAGTATGCTGGCCATGCAAGAACTGGGATGTTTTCAGCTTCCAGGAATTGTGTACAGATTCTTGCACCATGGGGCCGCTCATTATCATGCTGCAACATGAGGTGATGGTCGTGGATAAATGGAACAACAATGGGACTCAGAATCTCCTCACTGTATCTCTGTGCATTCAAAATGCCATCAATAAAATGCTGCGGTGTTCATTGTCCATAACATACACCTGCCCATACCATAACCCCACCGCCACCATGGGCCTCTCCATCCACAACGTACGCCTGTCCATAACATAACCCCACCGCCACCATGGGCCACTCCATCCACAACATTGACATCAGCAAACTGCTTACCCACACAACGCTATACACACCGTCTGCCATCTGCCCTGTACAGTGAAAACCAGGATTCATCCGTCAAGAGAACACCTCTCCAAAGTGCCAGACGCCATTGAATGTGAGCATTTGCCCACTCAAGCCGGTTACGACGATGAACTGCAGTCAGGTGGAGACCCCGATGAGGATGGCGAGATGACCTTCCCTGAGACAGTTTCTGACAGTTTGTGCAGAAATTCTTTGGTTATGCAAACCGATTGTTGCAGCAGCTGTCCGGGTGGCCGGTCTCAGACCATCTTGGAGGTGAAGATGCTGGATGTGAAGGTCCTGGGCTGGTGTGGTTACACATGGTCTGTGGTTGTGAGGCCGGTTGGATGTACTGCCAAATTCTCTGAAATGACTTTGGAGACGGCTTATGGTTGAGAAATGAACATTCAATTCATGGGCAACAGCTCTGGTGGACATTCCTGCAGTCAGCATGTCAATCGCACGCTCCCTCAAAACTTTCCACATCTGTGGCATTGTGCTGTGTGATAAAACTGCACATTTTAGAGTGGCCTTTTATTGTGGGCAGCCTAAGGCACACCTGTGCAATAATCATGCTGTCTAAACAGCATCTTGATATGCCACACCTGTGAGGTGGACGGATTATCTCGGCAAAGGAGAAGCGCTCACTAACCCAGATTTACACAGATTTCTGAACAATATTTGAGAGAAATCGGCCTTTTGTGTACATAGAAAAAGTCATAGAACTTTGAGTTCAGCTCATGAAAAATGGGGGCAAAAACAAAAGTGTTGCGTTTTATAATTTTGTTCAGTGAATCTATTCTATTCTATTCTGTTTCTTTATTATCTAACCATTTTCTCTTGATACAGAACGTTGTAAATAAGTGAGAACAGTCTGTGAATTAGTGAGTGTTGTTAAATGAAGTTGCTGTGTGTCTCAGACTAGCATCTACGTGTTCACAGGTCTCTAATTAGAGCCGAACAGCCTCTTCATCATATAATTGGTGTCTGATGGCTTTTTGGAATGATATTGCTGTTAAAAATAAACATTGCACATAGCGTATGTGATACAAGAGATGGTCAGAGATTGCAGACAGGATACAAGAGATGGTCAGAGACTGCAGACAGGATACAAGAGATGGTTAGAGACTGCAGACATGATACAAGAGATGGTCAGAGACTGCAGACAGGGTACAAGAGATGGTCAGAGACTGCAGACAGGATACAAGAGATGGTCAGAGACTGCAGACAGGATACAAGAGATGGTCAGTGACTGCAGACAGGATACAATAAATGGACAGAGACTGCAGACAGGATACAACAGATGGTCAGAGACTGCTGACAGGATACAAGAAATGGTCAGAGACTGCAGATATGGTACAAGAGGTGGTCAGATACTGAAGTCATGATAGAAGGGATGGTTAGAGACTGCAGACATGATACAAGAGATGGTCAGAGACTGCAGACAGGGTACAAGAGATGGTCAGAGACTGCAGACAGGATACAAGAGATGGTCAGAGACTGCAGACAGGATACAAGAGATGGTCAGTGACTGCAGACAGGATACAATAAATGGACAGAGACTGCAGACAGGATACAAGAGATGGTCAGAGACTGCAGACAGGGTACAAGAGATGGTCAGAGACTGCAGACAGGGTACAAGAGATGGTCAGAGACTGCAGACAGGATACAAGAGATGGTCAGAGACTGCAGACATGATACAAGAGATGGTCAGTGACTGCAGACAGGATACAATAAATGGACAGAGACTGCAGACAGGATACAAGAGATGGTCAGAGACTGCAGACAGGGTACAAGAGATGGTCAGAGACTGCAGACAGGGTACAAGAGATGGTCAGAGACTGCAGACAGGATACAATAAATGGACAGAGACTGCTGACAGGATACAAGAGATGGTCAGAGACTGCAGACATGATACAAGAGATGGTCAGTGACTGCAGACATGATACAGGAGATGGTCAGAGACTGCAGACATGATACAAGTGGCACATGCAGCCTTCGGGTCACAGCTTGGGCACAAGGAATCTCAGCATTGTTACATCTTTCAGACTGGGACTGTGCACTTCTGCTGGAGCTTGTGAATGATTATTATTAATGGGATGGGATCGGTACGCCGGACTGTTTACAACACAGACTTTATTAATATTTTAGGTTATTCCGAGGCACATAAAGCCTGGAGGGAACAGCAGCTGCTAAAGGCAAACAGAGCTGTAGAGGAGCCATAGAAAAGAAGTCTTACACGTAATGCTGAACTCCAAACAACTAAACATACAGATGAAATTCATGCATGAGACTTGTTTTACCTGGATTTGTAAAGAAGTCCATCCATTCCTTAGATTTACACAGCTTTGCCACACAGCACAGTCCCATCTGGCAGGGCAGGGGACCTGTATTTTCTCTGCAGCAGTTGAGTAATGCTGGTGGTGTCCTCCCTTCTCCAGCCTGTGATTGCTCCTTCTCCTTTCACTGGGGAGTATGTTGAGCTCATCTGTCACTCTGCTTTTTCCTCCCATCAGCGTGACCTCGTTAGCACAACACTGTTACTCAACTGATTGTCAAACATTTGTCTCGAGAGTCCACAATCCATGTGACAACAAGATGACAAAAGACAGCCATCATGTTTCAGGCCAACAATCCCCCTTCATCAAGGCCTGGACAATGTAGCAAAAGACATCTGCTGGACTCAAAGTAAAAGTTCCTGGATACAAATCAGTGACATGGGAAAGATTTTCATATGTTATTGCCCTTACATCTATAGTTAAGTGAGTCAGGAGCTATTACATTTCAATTCCTTCTCCTGTCAGAATCATATCCAGGATCCTTTGAGTCCAATTGACACTAGTTTGCTACATTGTCCAAGCCCGGAAGAAGGGGGATTGTTGGCCACTAAAACCCATTTGCTGTCTTTTGCCATCCTGTTGTCACCTATATGTAGCACCCTCCTAGATAGGTGCTAGAATAAATGCATTGTTTTGCTCCATCTGCTTATCAGGTGAGCCTGATCTGTTAGTTATGCCTGTTTCATGTGTCCAGGTGTGAGTCACTTGGTCTGAGGGAGTGTCCCCACTGTATCCAATAGGGGAGCCTGTTGGACAGTGGAGGAAACCCAGCCAGTGGCACACAGGCTTGTGTGGTAGTTCCATTGGGAGGGCACCACCGCAGTGCATCCTGGGATTGACCATAAATGCTGAGGGCACATGTGACAGGGCGTCTTTGGCGGGAAGCAGAGTACCAGGAAAAGGGTGTCTCTCCTTCTGCAGTCTGAGGGAAGTGGTCACAGGCAGTCGGCCTGGTGAGCCAGGTGTGGAGCTGAGCCTTGAGGGTCCTGGAAAAGCTCACGGTGGAGCTGTGGACAGAGCTACCTGGGAAAAACAGTGTCTGTGAGTACCAGGGGGCTTGTCAACCAGACCATGCCCCTCAACGTGTTTCGCTCCACCCCTCGGAGCTTAGTCACGAGGAGCATTGGGGGCGTGGCCTGGTTGGAATCCAAGCTGAGGTTACCACTTTCACACCGATCCTAGGGACAACACGAATGTGCAGCAACAGGGACTCCCCCTTTGTCGTGCCTTACTATAGGGATCAGTCTGCTGATGCCACTGGTCCTGGGGAGGACAAGACCAAAACTTGGGGGGCAAAGCCACACCCCAGGATTATGGATCATTGTCACCATTTCTGTAACAATAATGGAATAAATTAATAATTTGAATACACCACGGATTTTAGCCGTTGGTACATAATGGTGACAATAATCCATAATCCTTGATAAAGGCTCTTTAAAAAGCCGAAACGCGTTGAATACGCACCAAAACTTCCAAGCCCACTCTATACTTTGTATAAAACTTACTTACCACTAAAGTCCCACCCACTTTGGTTTGAGGCACCAATCAAACATACAATTCTTTGAAGGGACGAAGGCAAACACAAACTTTTCCAGCTTTATAGAGATCAAAATAAACCCCAAACCTCACCCCAGAACTCCCCTTGATCCAGCTCTGCATACACATTTTTTTTTTTTATGGGGCTGTCAGGAGGACCTGTCACCGTGCCCTTTTCTTTATCCCAGTACATTTACCTCCCACTGTGACCGGAAAGAGAGGACAAACTAGAACAGTTGTCAGCGCTTAGCAAGCTGGAAGATGTTCAAATGTCTTTGTAAGCTCCCCGATCGCCGTCTGCATTTTGCAAAACTTTGGGAAAATGGACTCTGCTAATCCAATAAGGAGATTCCTGTAAGGCTCCCGAAAGCTTTTCTCTACAAAGCGGAATTACCTTAATGTAGGAGAGCCATATGGAGCGTGATTGGAAGGCTGCTCGTGTGGGAATTTTAATTTACTCATTTAATGCAGAAGCTAGACGTAGCTAAAAGATTAATTATGTGCAACGCCAAACCTTCAGAGAACGAGTGATGGCGGCTTGTTGCTGCACATCTGAACATCGGTCGGGCGGTTGGAGAAGTGTAGGGAAGACAAGCACTGATTCCCACCCTGGACTATGCACAGATACTGCTCCTGTTATGGTATCTTACTTAGAGACACATTATGGTCCTCCAGGGTCGAAGTAAGCTATATTTAGATCCTCCATTAGCCACGTCCTTTATCTTTATAAGAACACACTCCATGGTTTTCTTCACCAGAGACATTTCTTGATTTCCAACTTGTTTGCCAACCATTTTAACTGTTTTTAGAGGTTTTCATCGAATATTATAGAAGTTCACCTGGTGTATAAAAAGGAGACATATAAATAATGCAGAGCTGATGATGTAATTTAAACACATATAGTGCAAAATGATTGGTGTAAATTAATACTTGCACTTTCAAGTGCAAATATATGTAAAAAACTAAGCAAAGGATGTGCAAACACATATGAATTTAAACGTATGTAGTGCAAAATATATAGAACAATACATAGACTTTCCAGGAAAGTGACTGAAAGTGCAAATGTATGTGCAAAATTAAGCAAAAAAGTGCAAATACATAAAGTGCATAAGTGACCATAAAGTCCATAAATGCTATGAAATTAAGTAAAAATAGTCCATCAAATAAATAATAAAATCCGTGATATGTCCACCAAAAAAGTGCAAAGTGCAGATAAATCCTCTTGAGTGATCTTGAGTGTATGACCACCATCGATGAAACGGTTAAATCAAAGTTAAATTAAAGTTTTTTATACTTTTTTTTATACGAGGTTATAATATAATTATCTTTCAACATACATTCAATGTGGTTTTTATATATATATATATATATATATATATATATATATATATATATATATATACTTTTATTTCTCTCCCCTCGCTATGGGGTTGTGGAATATTTTATATTGTTTGCAATATTTATTATTATGATGTGGCATTTGAATATTTTGGAATATTTTAGACTATTGTGAATACCAGCAGTTTATAAGTGAGACATGTTGAGGCATGTTCTAATGAGTACAGGTCATGTTTTGTTAATATCTTACATGTGGGGGCGTCAATGATCTTCTTGTGACCGGAACGGCTTTTGGGGTGCTTCTTTATAGAGCCGCATTAAGTTGGCAGAGTGATGAGGTACCGCCGTATGAAGAAGTGAAACGCCCCTTACATATTTATATATGATGTTTTTTCTGGTTTTAATGGTGTATTGCATTCCCCATACAAGCGGTGATCGTGTAATCCCTGAATGCACTTCCAGTGTCACTGCCAAGAGGGACATGAGAACCGTCTATTGGGTAAGCGATATAAGGAGGTGACTATGGCGTGTGCCCACGCCCTCTGTAGAAGTCCTTGTGTGACGAAACGCGTAAGAGCGTGAGCACGCGGTCACCCCGGCAACCGGAGCGTCTGACGTCACACCCCCTACCTGGAAGTTCGCTGGCTGGTACCGAGCCGCGGGCATTACGAGTCACGTAAGCGGTGTCTGACAGTGCACCCTTGAGGAAGCCCTTTCATTTAAGTAACGCTGGTTTTTTATATACAAAATGTGAGTGCATATATGGAATGAATTGTAGTGTGAATAAAATTGTGTGCGGTTTACACTATGAGTCCTCTTCTTCCATTGCATGATCACTGAGAGTCTTCAGCAGAATCGCTATTATCTGCATCAAAGAGATTTGTGGTTCACTGCTGCTGGCAAGATTGTGGTCTTTGGTTACCAGGCGCAATATATATTCCCTATAGGTACGTGGGCAACACCTAGGGGGTCCACAGCAGTGCGGTGGCGGTGCATGCTTACATGTTTCAGCAATAAGGATTGACTCATCTGTCGTGTTGCAAGTTTGCTTTCATCTGACTGTTTTGCAGCATTATATGACTGTTTCCTCTGAAGATTCATGAATGATATATTTTTTTGGGACTTATGAGACTAAGTATTTTTTAGTGCTGATAGTGTGTATTTATTCTGACAGACACCATCTGTCCCTGGGTTAATATATACACCCCCTTTGGGTTAAATCAAAAGTCTAACCAGATATCCAGGACCCAATAGAGTGTATACTCTTTGGATCATTCAGGCTTAAGGGAAATGTAGATGCCACTGTATTATTGATGTCAAAAATCCTTCAGAGGAAAACGCTACTTTCAGCCCAGGCACATCATCCACAGAATGTTACTTAGGAGGAGGATAACCAGGGGCTGACTGGCAACTTTCGGCCCAGAGGGCAAGTACAAACAAGAGACCCATGGTGCCTCTTCCCACTCTCCCTCCTCCTGACCCCCATTCCAGGCTGAAGTTCCGCTCCAGGTACTCTCTACTCCAGGTTCCCACCTGGCCACCAGGGTGGAGCTGGGAAAGTTCAGTTGAGGCTGGCCAGGGGAGGAGAGTCTCCAGTGGGGCATGGAACCAGCCTCAGCTCAGACACAGTTTACACTATTCATGTTAGTGGGGAGACCTGCACTCTGTCCTTGTCTTCATCCTGCACTCAGTAGGTCAGCGGTGGGGACCTTTTTCTTCTCTTCACCAGGCATGTCTGTGGCAGAAGCGGTGCAGCCTTTTTACGGGGCATCAGAGTGGCCCGAGGGGCAATTTCCCCCCTGCCCCCTGGCCCAGTCCTCCCCTGAGGATAACCTCTGGTGACTACAACTGGAAATTCTTCCACGAGGAACTCAATTTAATAGAAAACTCACACAGTGTGTACCCATGTAAAACCATTTAATGATAAAGGTAAAAAACACACTTACAGAAAGACTGATGTTAAGCACTTGTACATAGAAATAATCGCAACACTTACAGTAGACCAGACGCGTTTCGTCTAAATAGACATCATCTTGGGGTGACTTGAAAGTGCAAGTAAGGATTTACGCATATCATATTGCACTATATGTGTTTAAATTACATCATCAGCGCTGCATTATTTATATCCGTCTTGCTTTTTACAAATTGACATTTGTTTTTGCTGGCAGCTGATTATTAGCGTTGGCGCGGTATAGATTTTCTACATAGTATAAAAAGGAGAGTATGTGTTTCGATAGCAGATGATGAGTTTGGTGTCATAGGCGTGACATTGGCAAATTACCAAAAGCTAATCTACCTCTGATTTCAGGCAGTGTTTCTAATTGGTTTACATTTTTTTTTCCAAAAACTAGACACTTTGGTTCACAGGTTTCGAAGACCCTCAAATGAGTGTCGCACTGCCCCCTTGGGAGCTGCTGAGAATGGATTCCCTTGGGTTACCCTTAGCAACAGGCAGTTAAACTTATCACTTTAAGTCCTCGGCTCAGTCAATGAACAGTCCAGGGGATTTGGCTTTTTTGTATTTTATTTGGAACTGGGATGGGAGAAGAGATGAGTGGGATACTCCCAACTTAGTAACTATGCATAAATCTTGAGGACATCTAACTGCAGTGTGTGCGGCAAGGCCGCTGCTTCACTTTGCCGCTGAGGTGAAGATTCAAAGGTGAACTATACTTTAGGTTTCTCTTCAGGGTCTAACTTAACACCCCCTTTCTTACTTGCTGTGTGTGCTGGCTCCTGTCCACTGACTCTCCCTGGAGTGGTCCCCTTCCTGGGCAGACCCCTGGCAAGCTCCCTGGTACTCACGGACACTGTTTTTCCGCAGGATGCTCTGCCACTTTCTCCACCGTCAGTTTCCTCTGGGCCTCACAGCTCAGCACCACACCTCTGGTCCACTGACGACTGCCTGTGACCACTTTCCACACTGACAGGAGGAGAGAGAGCCGTCACCCTCCTCCTGGGACCTGAGGAAGGAGCGTTGTACGCATGCTCTGGACCGCGTTACATCATCATTAGCCGACAAGCGGCTCATCGCCGTCCCTGGCTTGATCCTGCTCCCCCATTGGACTCCCCTGAGGTTGAGTCATCTCCTGGCTGCTCGTTCGGCCGAAAGGAGGAAGCGTCATGCCAAAGAAAGGGTATAGGAGCTAGTAGGAGAAGCCTTCACCTTGCCTTAACGTAAGTGTGTAATTACTACTGTGCGATAAACCTTGACTGTCTCATTGAGTGGCGCCTGTCCTCTCTTCCTCCTGGGACCTGGCTTCCCACCCAAAGACCTCCTGTCACATGTGCCCTTGGCTTTTATGATCAATTCCAGGATGCACCATTGATGTGCCCTCCCACTGGGACAGTCACAAAAGCCTGTGTGTCACTGGCTGGGTTTCCTCCTCTGTCCAACAGGCTCCCCTTTTGGATACAGTGGGGACACTCCCTCAGACCAGGTGAATCACACATGGACACATGCAACATGGGACGATGTATGTTACGGCTATTTCACACTTTGCGAAGGCCAAGGCCCCGGGCTCTGATGGGTTGCCCGTTGAGTCTTACTCTCACTTCTCTGATACTTTGGCTCCCAGATTGCTAAATGTTTACGAAGCCACGTTTGAGGAATGTGCTTTGCCAGAATCTATGAGTGAGGCTCTGATTGTTCATATCCCCAAACCGGGGAAGGACCCCCACTTCCCGGAATCCTATAGGTCTATCTCTTTGTTCCAAGGTGATATTAAAATCCTAGCCAAAATCTTGGCATTGCGCCTTAAAGCGGAGTTCCGGGCACAAAATCGACCTAATCGATCTTCTTCACCTGAAAAGGAATTGGATAGTTAGGTATATATTTTTTTTTTACTCACCTTGTAATTGTAGATAGAAAATACTCACCTATTCTCCACTTCCTCCCTCTGTGCCGCGGCTCCACCGTCACTTCCTGTCTTGCGATGATTCCTGGGAGCTGAACGTCATCGCTCCCAGGAATCAATGCGACGGCACCGGCCCCGCTCGTCACTTCCGGGGCGACGCCGCATTCCCTGCTAAACAGCTTCTGGGCATGCCCAGAAGCTGTGGAGGAATGCGGCGCCGCACCGGAAGTGACGAGAGGGGCCGGTGCAGGCGCATTCTGGGAGAAGAAGAAACGGAAGAGGACGCAGAAGAGGATCGCGCCAGCTTCAGCTGCCCACAACAGAGATGGCAACGCTGGAGAAGAAATTTTATAAGTGAGTATTTCTTCTTGTAGGTAAGTGCGAACCGGGACAGATCAGAGGCTAGCCATTGTGGAATGTACTGTCCCGGGGGTATGTTTATTGAAAAAACGTTTTCGTGCCCGGAACTCCACTTTAATAAGGTTATTCTCTCTATCTTCTACTCAGATCAAACTGGCTTCATGCCTGCAAAGAACACTGCATTCATCACTAGACGTTTATTCATGAACATTCAGGCCTCCCATGACTGTGTAGGCTCCAGAGTGGTAGAGATGCTAGACGCCGCCAAGGCTTTTGACTCTGTGGGGTGGACACATGCAACAGGCCTAGCTATCCATCAGGCTCCCCTGATAAGCAGGCAGAGCAAATCTAGGAGGGTGCTACATGAGCAATTTTGCTGACCAGTTCCAAAACTCCTAACACAAACAGCATTGGAGATAAAAACACAGAGCACCAGAAAGAGCCTCCGAAAAAAGAAAAAAAAAAAAAAAAACTGGCCAGTGTGGTGTCTCCTCTCTACAGTAAGTAATTTTGCCTTTGGAAGGACATGGGGAGCTACAATTGGTTCTCAGCTTCGTAATTTGCTAAACAAACCACAAACTGGCAAAACTGTGGTATTATAAGCAGCCACTGGGATTATCTTGTTCCAATGTAATGTAGGGACAATCATTAGAGAGGGGAGGAAGAACGGAAGCAAGGAAGGACTTACTAGAGGAATATAAGAAGGGTATCAGAATGGAAGGGCCTGGGATGAATTATAGGGGATCCCTTACTCCATTTTTTTTACTATTCCTGAATCCTTTACTTTCATTACCAGGAATTACTGCCTATGAAGGTGAATGGGGTCGGTCATTGTCCTACTGGTTGGTAAGGACTCTGCATTGCCTGTAACCACCATATTCTTTAACAAACAATTGACATTGGGAAGCTGTCATGTGTACTAACAGTAGTAATAATGGTATTTTACGAGACCTTTGGTTCCCACTGAATGGGTAAATATTCAGATGTTCTTCTGAATGACAAAGTGGTCAAGGTTTGGCCAAACCTGCACTCAGATTGAACCTTAAAGTGGTATTAAAGCTTCGTATTTTTTTTAAAATAACAAACATATTATGCTTACCTGCTCTGTGCAGTGGTTTTGCACAGAGAAGCTCTGATACGCTTATTTTCAGGTCCCCAACCATCACTCCTGGCTCCTCCCGCTCAAGCAGTGCCCCCAGAGAAAACCACTTGCCCCTAGGGGCACTGCCACGTGCTCGCTCCCGAGCCACTGCTCTATGCGATCATAGGAAACATAAAGTCGCAGCTCATCTCCCCCTGCTCTCTCCTCATTGGCTCACTGGCTGTGACTGACAGCAGTGTGAGCCAATAGGCTCTGTCTCAGCCAATGAGGAGGGAGAGCGCTGGGACAACCGAGGCTCTTGTGAACATTGCTGGAGTGAAGGTAAGGATTAGGGGGGCCAGGAAGGGGAAGAGGGGCTGCACACAGGTTTTTTCACCTTTGTGCATAGAATGTACTTTCAGCCTTTAAAAGAACTTTAAGGTGTTACAGCCCTGGGTCATGTTCATAGACCAGTAGCTATAGCAGTGGAGAAGCTCCTACAACCACATATATAAAGCAGGTCACCATGGTGAATGACGTGGGCTCATCCGAGGTGCAGGATTTAAATACCAACCGGTTTGCACCAGAGCTCCTGATGGTGGGGATGGGATTTGCTGCACGTTAGTACCAGGTTGCAGTCCTCGGGATTGCCCCACCAGGAAGTGAGCAAGCTGGGGTCCAGTAGCAGATATAACAGGTAGGGATCAAGCAGAAGTGTAGTCAGTAAACAAGTCAATGGTTGGTAACAAGTAGTTGTAGGTTGGAATTAAGCGGAAACATAGTCAAGGAACAAGCCAAAGGTTGATAACAAGTGGTAGTGTAGACACGGCTGGCAGCAGGAGTGACAAGAGCGAGATATTGGCTGGAGAGAGCACAATAATCTGGCAAACAGGAAGTGCAACATCATAGCTTTAATAGGAAGTTCATGGGAGGAGCAAAGGGTTCAAGGACTAAGAGGAACAAAACACAAGGCAAGATTGTAATAATAGATCAGAAAGGGAGCTGTCCCACATTTCAGGTGTCTCAGCAAGAAGAGATACCACCAGACACAGAAGAGGTCCTAGGTTCAGATCCAGGTTCTGGTTCAGATGTAGGTCCTGACATAAGATCACTGAAGTGAATAGACGTTCAAGTCTGTGAATAAATCAATCAGAAGTTCATAATAAAATTCCAAATAGTGAGTGCAAATTGGATGTTCCAAAACAGGAAGGTGAATCGTGATAATGATGTCCCGTCACCAACACCAAATAAAATGCGCTCACCAGACGTTGTTTACCCTAAATACCATATAGTATGAGGGTCAAATGAGCTCTTAGGGTGATGTAGGATTCCTTATACGAACTGCAACAATGGATGTCTCCCAGGTATGTATCCAGCAGGGTAAATGGAAAGGATGACTCACAGAAATCCAGACCCATATAGAAGTAAACCAAAGGAAAAAGACATAGTGTAAAACCCCAATAAAATATTAATTAAAAAAGGGAAGAAACACTCACAAACATTCCAATAGTAAAGTAGTCGAGGAGCAAGCCAAAGGTTGGTAACAAGTGTTAGTGAAGACACGGATGGCAAGCAGGAGTGATGATGAGCAAAATATTGGCTGGAGAGAGCACAATAATCTGGCAAACAGGATGTGCTACACCATAGCTTTAATAGGAAGCTCATGGGAGGACTAAGAGGAACAAGACACAAGGCAAGATTGTAATAATAGATCAGAAAGGGAGCTGTCCCGCATTTCAGGTGTCTCAGCAAGAAGAGATACCACCAGATACAGAAGAGGTCCTGGGTTCAGATCCAGGTTCTGGTTCAGATCTAGGTTCTGACATAAGGTCATTCCCACTTTTGAGGTGTCAGAACAGTCTGTTATCACCCAGGGCTATTTCCCAAGATGTTTATTTTCAGCAGAGAAAACTGCTTTTACAGTTTTTTTTTCAGAACTGGTAATTCCCGGTATGGAGCCTGAAGGCTTTGTAGCGCATTGGGTGAAATAAAGCCTCCAGCCCTGGGTACGTGGTTTTCTGGCAACCGGCATTCTGACTGTGCAGGTGC
This sequence comes from Pelophylax lessonae, assembly GCF_965119305.1. Classification (NCBI taxonomy): domain Eukaryota; kingdom Metazoa; phylum Chordata; class Amphibia; order Anura; family Ranidae; genus Pelophylax; species Pelophylax lessonae. Next base: position 8,788,636 of record NC_138777.1, on the reverse strand, counting down.
ATACGGCCCTTTTTTGGGCGAGTACTGACTATAGCTCATGACTTCATCCTCCCCAGGAGACCATTGTGCGGCAAGGGGACAGCTGGTACACCGATACACCAGGGACGATCGGCTATATTCACTGATGGGACCGACTACTAAAGACGCAGTTGCTGCAGGAACAGCATGTGAACACTGTCATGTTCTGGACTGAAAGTCTGCATTAGGCTGAGAGCCCGAGGTGGATTGCTTTGTAGCCAGGAGGCTGTATGATTACTTTGAATACTGGATGATGCTGAAACCCCTGGGGGAGTCCTGCTGTAAGGAACATTTTCTTTGAAATAAAAGTAAGCAAGTAGTGGAGGCACTGATGGGTCCTGAGCAGGAGTATGGAACCGAACAAGAGGGGTTTATTCTGTCGAATGTTTCAATGGATTACAGTTCATCTTTGTCCTTTATATGTATATATATATATATATATATACACTCGCCGGCCACTTTATTAGGTACAGTGCATCCAGAAAGTATTCACAGGGCTTCACTTTTTCCACATTTTGTTATGTTACAGCCTTATTCCAAAATGGATTAAATTCATTATTTTCCCCTAAATTCTACAAATCCCCCATAATGACAACGTGAAAGAAGTTTGTTTGAAATTTTTACAATTTTTTTAAAAATAAAAAAGGAAAAAATTCCTATGTACATAAGCAGTGGTGGCTGGTGCTCCATGGGTCGGGGGGGTGGCAGGCGGACCATACCAGCCCGCACACCATACCCCACCCGGACCACACCAGCCCGCACACCATACCCCCCCAGACCATACCAGCCCGCACACCATACCCCACCCGGACCACACCAGCCCGCTCACCATACCCCCCCCGGACCACACCAGCCCGCACACCATACCGCCCCGGACCATACCAGCCCACCCACCATACCCCCCCCGGACCACACCAGCCCGCACACCATACCCCCCCCCCCCCCGGACCACACCAGCCCGCACACCATACCCCCCCAGACCATACCAGCCCGCCCACCATACCCCCCCGGACCATACCAGCCCACACACCATACCCTCCCCCCAGACCATACCAGCCCGCACACCTGTCGCCGGCTCACTCACCCCTCACCCGGCCCGGGACATGTGGACGGGCGGTGGCGGCGGCAGCAGCTTCCCCCTCAGTGAAGTCTTCTGCGTCTCCTCTCTCCTACTCCTTGGCCAATAGCATGGCTTCTCCTTTTGGCCAATTGGGAAACGGGTCTCAGGACCCACTTCCTAAATTGGCCAGGAGGAGGATCCGTGTGACAATAGCGAATGTTCATTCGCTATTGTCACACAACTGGGTGGGCTCAGGGCGCAGTGCTCTGCACCCAAAGCCCAACCTTTTTTTGAAGCCTATTAGAGCCTCTGGCTCTAATCATGTGCTTCAAAAAAAACCATTGGAATCCATGCGTCCGGCGCCCTGCATGTAGATTAGGGGGCCGGACGCATGGATGGGGGGGGGGGGGGTGGCGCCCCTGCGCCCACAATGCACCAGCCGCCACTGTACATAAGTATCTCACCCTTTCCTCAATACTTTGGTGAAGCTCCTTTGGCACCAATTCCAGCCTCCAGTCTTTTTGAGTATGATGCTACAAGCTTGGCACTCCTATTTTTTGGCAGTTTCTCCCATTCTTCTTTGCAGGACCTCTCAAGCTCCATCGGGTTGGATGGGGGAGGGTCGGTGCACAGCCATTTTCAGATCTCTCCAGAGATGTTCAATCGGGTTCAAGTCTGGGTTCTGGCTGGGTCTCTGAAGGACATTCACAGAGTTGTCCCATAGCCACTCCTTTGTTATCTTGGCTGTGTGCTTAGGGTTGTTGTCTTGTTGGAAGATGAACCTTCGCCCCAGTCTGAGGTCCAGAGCGCTCTGGAGCAGGTTTTCATCAAGGATGTCTCTGTCCATTGCTGCATTCATCTTTCCCTCCATCCTGATTAGTCTCCCAGTTCCTGCCACTGAAAAACATCCCCACAGCATGATGCTTCCACCACCATGCTTCACTGTAGGGATGGTATTGGCCAGGTGATGAGCGGTGCCTGGTTTCCTCCAGACATGACGCTTGCCATTCAGGCCAAATAGTTCAATCTTTGTTTCATCAGAACAGAGAATTTTGTTTCTCATGGTCTGAGAGTCCTTCAGGTGCCTTTTGGTAAACTCCAGGCGGGGGGTCATGTGCCTTTTACTGAGGAGTGGCCTCCATCTGGTCACACCCACACAGGCCTGATTGGTGGAGTGCTGCAGAGATGGTTGTCCTTCTGGAAGGTTCTCCTCTCTCCACAGAGAAACACTGGAGCTCTGTCAGTGTGACCATTGGGTTCTTGGTCACCTCCCTCACTAAGGCCCTCCTCCCCCAATCGCTCAGTTTGCTGGGCGGCCGCTCTAGGAAGAGTCCTGGTGGTTCCAAACTTCTTCCATTTACGGATGAATTGTGCTCATTGGGGCCTTCAATGCTGCAGAAATGTTTCTGTACCCTTCCTCCGATCTGTGCCTCCATATAATCCTGTCTCTGAGGTCTACAGACAATTCCTTGGACTTCATAGTTTGGTTTGTGCTCTGACATGCACTGTTACCTGAGAGACCTTATATAGACAGGTGTGTGCCTTTCCAAATAATGTCCAATCAACTGAATTTACCACAGGTGGACTCCAATCAAGTTGTAGAAACATCTCAAGGATGATCAGTGGAAACAGGATGCACCTGAGCTCAATTTTGAGTGTCATGGCAAAGGGTGTGAATACTTATGTACATGGGATTCTTTGTTTTTTTATTTTAATACATTTGTAAAGATTTTAAACAAACTTCTTTCATGTTGTCATTATGGGGGATTGTTTGTAGAATTTTGAGGAAAATAATGAATTCCATCCATTTTGGAATAAGACTGTAACATAAAATGCGGAAGAAGTGAAGCTCTGTGAATAATTTCCGGATGCACTGTACACCTTGCTAGAAGCGGGTTGGACCTCCTTTTGCCTTCATTCTTGGTGGCATAGATACAACAAGGTGCGGGAAACGTTCCTCAGAGATTTTCCTCCTTAGTGACATGATAGCATCACACAGTTGCTGCAGATTTGTCAGCTGCACATCCATAATGAGAATATCCCATTCCACCACATCCCAAAGATCCTCTATTGGATGAGATGTGGGGAGTGTGGAGGCCATTGGAGGACAGTGACCTCATTGTCATGGTGAAGAAACCAGGGGTGAGATGATTGGAGCTTTGTGACATGGTGCATTATCCTGCTGGAAGGAGCCATCAGAAGATGGGGACACTGGAGTCATAAAGGGATGGACATGGTCAGCAACAATACTCAGGTAGGGGGTAGGGTTTATATCATTCTCAATTGGTACTAAGGGGCCCAAAGTGTGCCAAGAAAATATCCCCCACACCATTACACCACCATCACCAGCCTGAACCATTACCCCCCCCCCTCCTCCCCCACACCATTACACCATCACCACCAGCCTGAACCGGGGATACAAGGCAGGATGGATCCATGTGCCAAATTGTGACCCCACCATCTGAATGTTGCAGCTGAAATCCAGACTTATCAGACCAGGCAACATTTTTCCAATCTTCTATTGTCCAATTTTGGTGATCCTGTGCCAATTGTAGCCTCAGTTTATTGTTATTAGCTGACAGGAGTGGCACCCGGTGTGGTCTTCTGCTGCTGTAGTCCATCTGCTTCAAGGTTCGATGTGTCGTGTATTCAGAGATAGTATTCTGCATACACTGGATGTAACGAATGGTTATTTTAGTTACTGTTGCCTTTCTATCATCTGGGACCAGTCTGCCCATTCTCCTCTGACCTCTGACATCCCAGAAACACTCAGGCCAGCCCGTCTGTCACCAACAACCATGTCACCTTCAAAGTCTCCTATATCCCCTTTCTTCCCCATTCTGATGCTCAGTTTGAACTTCAGCAAGTTGTCTTCACTGCGTCTAGATGCCTAAATGCAATGAGTTGCTGCCATGTGATTGGCTGATTAGCAATTTGTGTTACCAAGCCATTGAACAGGTGTACCTAATAAAGTGGCCGGTGAGTATATTGTTTGGTTTCGAATTTCAAATGTTGCTTTATGCATGGACATACCTCCTTAGACCCAGTCTGTCCAGCCTGCTGACGTAGCGCCATCCACAGACAGCTCTTCCAAAAGACACAGAAGGTGAATTCAATGCAATTTTACTTCAGATATTTGCAATACAGAAGAAATTTTAGAAGAAAGCCAAGGAGTGTGCTTTTATTAACCGCTTGCCGACCGCCGCACGACTATTTACGGCGGCAGTCAGCCCCCTACAGGCAAAACGACGTAGGACTACGTCGCTCGCCCACGAGCCTCTAGGGGGCGAGCGCGCGCCGCTGGAGGCGCGCTCCGCCCCCGCTCGTTCCCTGCCTTCCCCACACGAGTGACCGGCGGCTCCAATGTCCGCCGGTCACTCACGATCTCCCGCTGGAGAGGGAGAAAGGCAGGCGGTTGATGTAAACACAGCTGCCTGTCATTCTCCCTGGTGTAACTGCAGAGATCATACGATCCTGCTATGTAGGATCGTATGTCTCTGTGGTTACATCACAAGCCACGCCCCTTTACAGATAGAATCACGACCCTAGGGACACACTTAACCCCTTGATCTCTAATAAAGTTAACCCCTTCCCTGCCAGTGTCATTTTTACAGTAACAGTGCATATGTATAGCACTGATTACTGTAGTAATATCACTGGTACCCCCAAAAGTGTCAAAAATGTCAGTCAAGGGTCCAATCTGTCCGCTGCAATGTCGCAGTCCCGCAAAAAAAATCGCAGATCGCCGCCATTACTAGTAAAAAAAAAAAAATAATAAAAATTACATAAATTTTTCCTGTAGTTAGTAGATGCGATAACTTTTGTGCAAACCAATCAAAATACGCTTATTGCGATTTTTTTTACCAAACATATGTAGCAGAAAACAAATTGGCCTAAAATGTTAAAGAATTTTGATAAAAATCGCACAGGTGATCAAATACCACCAAAAGAAAGCTCTGTTTGTGGGGGGAAAAAAAAAAGGACATCAATTTAATTTGGGTACAGCGTCGCACGACTGCGCAATTGTCCGTTAAAATAACGCAGTGCCGAATCGCAAAATATAGCCTGGTCAGAAAGGGGGTAAAATCTTCCGGTCTTAAAGCGGTTAAAAATACGCTCATTGAGAATTTTTTTTGAATATATTGGATATTTTTTAACTGTCAAAGTAGAAAATGTCAAATTTTTCGCAAAATTTCTTTTTTTATTGATATTGCAAAAAAATGAAAAACGCAGAGGTGATCAAATACCACCAAAAGAAAGCTCTGTTTATGGGGGGAAAAAGGACGTAAATTTTGTTTGGGCAATTGTCAGTTAAAATCACGCAGTGCCATGTTGAAAAAAGTGGCCTGGATGTTAAGCAGGAAAATCCTCCGGGGGTAAAGTGGTTAAAGAAATAGGAGGCAGCTACTGGAGGTTCTATAACTAGCTCCCTTCCACATACAAGGCCCATAATGTGTCTCTTAGTAAAATGCCGTAAACCTGGGTGGGAATCAACGTTCATCTCCCTAAAATTCTCCAACCGCCCAACCAATGTTCATACTGTATTTGCAGCAACAAGCCGCCATCCCTCATCCTCTGAAGGTTTGGCATTGCACAGAATTAATCTTTTAGCTACAGTATGTCTAGCTTCTACGTTAAATGAGTAAATTAAAATTCCCACATCAGCAGCCTTCCAATCACACTCCATATGGCTCTGCTACATTCTTCTACATCCTACGTGTAATAAGACAATGACTTTCCGGAGTCCCATCTCTGTGAACAGCTAACAGCAACAACTGAGGGAACAAGAAGAAGGGAATGTCTAGCTAGGATAAAACAAATCAGCACTAAACAGAAGGGGAGAACAAGAGGGAGAGACCAATATTACATTAGCAAACAAGTTGCAGTGCCTAAAACTGATGCTAGATGTCAGCATACTACAAAAAAATATATATATATATATATATATATATACTAATGCGGTTCAATACAACACAGAGGACTTGCATGGAAATGAGGCAGAACAAATACACACAGTATCTCAAAAAAGTAAGTACACCCCTCTCATTTTTGTAAATATTTTATTCTATCTTTTCATGTGACAACACTGAAGAAATGACACTTTGCTACAATGTAAAGTAGTGAGTGTACAGCTTGTATAACAGTGTAAATTTGCTGTCCCCTCAAAATAACTCAACACACAGCCATTCATGTCTAAACCACTGGCAACAAAAGTGAGTACACCCCTAAGTGACAATGTCCAAATTGGGCCCAAAGTGTCAATATTTTGTGTGGCCGCCATTATTTTCCAGCACTGCCTTAACCCTCTTGGGCATGGAGTTCACCAGAGCTTCACAGGTTGCCACAGGAGTCCTCTTCCCCTCCTCCATGATGACATCACAGAGCTGGTGGATGTTAGAGACCTTGCGCTCCTCCACCTCCCATTTGAGGATGTCCCACAGATGCTCAATAGGGTTTAGGTCTGGAGACATGCTTGGCCAGTCCATCACCTTTACCCTCACCTTCTTTAGCAAGGCAGTGGTCATCTTGGAGGTGTTTGGGGTCATTATCATGTTGGAAAACTGCCCTGTGGCCCAGTCTCTGAAGGGAGGGGATCATGCTCTGCTTCAGTATGTCACAGTACATGTTGGCATTCATGGTTCCCTCAATGAACTGTAGCTCCCCAGTGCCGGCAGCACTCATGCAGCCCCAGACCATGACACTCCCACCACCATGCTTGACTGTAGGTAAGACACACTTGTCTTTGTACTCCTCACCTGGTTGCCCCCCACACACGCCTGACACCATCTGAACCAAATAAGTTTATCTTGGTCTCATCAGACCACAGGAGATGGTTCCAGTAATCCATGTCCTTAGTCTGCTTGTCTTCAGCAAACTGTTTGCGGGCTTTCTTGTGCATCATCTTTAGAAGAGGCTTCCTTCTGGGATGACAGCCATGCAGACCAATTTGATGCAGTGTGCGGCGTATGGTCTGAGCACTAACAGGCTGACCCCCCACCCCTTCAACCTCTGCAGCAATGCTGGCAGCACTCATACGTCTATTTCCCAATTGTATATGATGCTGAGCACGTGCACTCAACTTCTTTGGTGGACCATGGTGAGGCCTGTTCTGAGTGGAACCTGTCCAGTTAAACCACTGGCCACCATGCTGCAGCTCAGTTTCAGGGTCTTGGCAATCTTCTTATAGCCTAGGCCATCTTTATGTAGAGTAACAATTCTTTTTTTCAGATCCTCAGAGAGTTGTTTGCCATGAGGTGCCATGTTGAACTTCCAGTGACCAGTATGAGAGAGTGAGAGCGATAACACCAAATGTAACACACCTGCTCCCCATTCACACCTGAGACCTTGTAACACTAACGAGTCACATGACACCGGGGAGGGAAAATGGCTAATTGGGCCCAATTTGGACATTGTCACTTAGGGGTGTACTCACTTTTGTTGCCAGCGGTTTAGACATTAATGGGTGTGTGTTGAGTTATTTTGAGGGGACAGTAAATTTACACTGTTATACAAGCTGTACACTCACTACTTTACATTGTAGCAAAGTGTCATTTCTTCAGTGTTGTCACATGAAAAGATATATGAGAGGGGTGTACTAACTTTTGTGAGATACTGTATATACTAGGGTTGCACCGATACTGGTATCAGTATTAATGCCAATGCTAAGCATTTGATCAAGTATCGATACTCATGCAAATGCTCCGATGCCTGAAACCGATTCCCCCACTGACAGCTGAAATGTAAGGAGCGAGGGCGCCGTGTCCTTAACAACTGATGACTCATTCAGCTGTCAGTGGGGTTCCCCTGTTGACAGCTTAACCACTTCCGGACCGCCCACTGTATATTTGCATATCGGTACATTTTTTATAATTCGACCAGGAAAGTGGACGGGGGTGGAGACAAGCAAGCACCCCTCCTGAACCATGCCAGGCCAAATGCCCTTAATATGGGCTGAGGGTGAGGCAAAGCACCTTGTCCCTATGTTGATGGGGACAAGGGCCTCCTTTTCGACAACCCTGGGCTGTGGCTGAGGGGGTCCGCGGGCAGGGGGCCCCCAGATCCCACCCCCCCCCCATGTGAATGAGTATGGGGTACATAGTACCCGTACCCATTCACCAAAAAAGTGTCAAAAATAAATAAAAACACACACAGATTTTGACAATTCCTTTATTAAAAATAAAAAAGCTGTGACCCCCGATGTAAATCCATAGGCAATCACGTCGCCCAAAAAAAAAAAAAGCTCTGCTCGTGACAAAGGCTAACAGTTCTTAAATAGGTAAGGGGCGTTCCCACCTGGCGACGTCACCTGATAGCACTACCCCATGTGACCTCACCAATGGGCGCATGCTGGGTCAGTGAAGTCACATGGGGGTCCCCCCTGCCCCAAAGCACCCCCTCATGTTATGGGCATGTGGCCTGGTATAGTTTGGTGGGGGGGGGGGGGCACTCACTCGTCCCCTACCTTTCAAAGGTCTGCCAGGCTGTATGCTCTGATAGGAGTCTGGTATGGATCTAGGGATGGGAGGAGGGGGGCGTTTCTTTTTTTCTTTGTTATTTTGGCACAGGGTTGCCCTTAAATTCCATACCAGTCCATACCAGTATAAATTTGGGGGGGGGGAGGGGGCACTGGTTTTATTCACATTTTTCTATGGCGGTTAATGTTTTTTTTTTATTCAGCTGTCAGTGGGGGAGCCCACTGATAGCTGAGGACCCATCCGTTGTTAAGGATGCCGCGGCTGGCTTCCCGGACCGCTCCTTAACAACCAGCTATTCAATGCGCCCTGACTGGGCAAAGCCTTGCACCTGACTAGCAGTTAGATGCATCGCTTCAGCCAATCAGGGTTTAGAATGCACTGTGCAGCCTGAACGGGCGATGTCATACTTATCGCCCAACACAAATTTCCCATAATGCTTCTGAATTGCCGTCATGGTGCCCCCAACGTGCAACCGCGTCCGCCAACTCCAACCAAGCTGATTTAGAAACTTACAGGTGTATCTGAATAGTTTCTGAAACTCCTATATTAAATTGACTTTTATTCTAGTTTTATTTTTTTAATAAAAACTGGTCCTTTAACCACTTAAGCCCCGGAAGATTTTACCCCCTTCCTGACCAGGGCCCATTTTGCGATTCGGCACTGCGTGACTTTAACGGACAATTGCGCGGTCGTGCGATGCTGTACCAAAACGAAATTGATGTCCTTTTTTTCCCCACAAACAGAGCTTTCTTTTGGTGGTATTTGATCACCTGTGCGATTTTTTAATCATGCGCTATAAACAAAAAAAGAGCGACAATGTTGCAAAAATAACAATATTTTGCACATTTTTTTTTATATGAAATTCCCCCCCAAAAAATGTAAAAATCAATTTTTTTTAACATTTTAGGCCAATTTGTTTTCTGCTACATATGTTTGGTAAAAAAAATTGCAATAAGCGTATTTTGATTGGTTTGCGCAAAAGTTATTGCGTTTACTAACAAAAGGAAAGATTTTTGTCATTTTTTTTAACGAGTAATGGCGAAAATCTGCAATTTTTTTTTTTTGCGGAACTGCGACATTGCGGCTGACAGATCGGATCCTTGACTGACATTTTTGACACTTTTGGGAGTACCAGTGACATTACTACAGTAATCAGTGATATATATATGCACTGTTACTGTAAAAATGACACTGGCAGGGAAGGGGTTAACTTTATTGGAGAAGGAGGAGTTAAGTGTGTCCTAGGGGCGTGCTTCTAACTGTGAAGGGGTGTGACTGTTTGTGTAACAACAGAGATATACAATCCTGCATAGCAGGACCGTATGATCTCTGTTCTTACACAGGGGAGAATGACAGGCGGCTTTGTTTACATTAGCCGCCTACTATTCTCCCTCTGCACCTGACGATCGCGAGTGACCGGCGGACATCGGGTGGACGCGCGGGGGGGGGGGGGTCCGCGAACGAGCAGGGGCGGGAGCGCGCCTCCGGCGGCGCGTGCTCGCCCCCTAGAGCCTCACAGGCTAGTGATGTACCCCTACGTCACTTTGCCTGTGAGGGGCTGACTGCCGCCGTATATAGTCGTGCGGCGGTCGGCAAGTGGTTAAACAAATGCATATATTAGTAAAGTATAGCGATACCGAAAAAGAGCTGAAAGCCGGTTCCTCCTCCGCTGTTGTTTACAGTCTCTAAACAGACGCTCGTACATTTTTTATTATTAATAAATAATTTTTATTTTTCTCCAGGCTAGTCAGCAGCCAACTTATATCCGCAGTTTCCATGTTGTATTTTAAAGTAAATTGTGTCGGAGTGTAGGATACATTGTTTAATATTTTACACACTTATTGTTGAGTATTGCGTTATCAATGGAATGGTTTCTCCTCCTCGGAAGGAGATGCAATATCTTTTTTTTTTTGTCCCCTGGAGGATGAATATCTTTCTTTCTCATTTATTAAATTGTTACTAAACCCACAACAATAAAATCAGTCTGTATATGCAGTAAAGCATGCCTGTTATACTCACTGTGGAACCTAAGAGGTTAATCCTGCGCATTGTGTAAAAAAGGCTGTCTTCTCTGATCCTCCCCTTTTTAAACTGTCCCCAATCCATCTCCTAAAAAGACAGAGCCATTGGAGTCACTCTGCACATGCTCAGTTTGGTCTGTGTAGCGTAACCGAAACCCCCACAATGTGCTTTGTGGGCTTCTGTTAGAATACGGCTTCCTTCAGTCTTGAACATAGATATCAACAAACCACCTGACCTAACACGCCGCCAATTCAAGCTTTTACTATATGTTACCACAGCAGCTAAACAAACCACAGCAAAGGCTTGGAAATCCCCCTCCTTAGGTCTCTTAGCAATGACAAATAGGATCACACAAGCCATTAACCAATGCCAAGACAGAAGCAATCTTACTGGACGAAATACTCCCCTATGAAAATCTCTGGAGACCTTGGATTGCTCACTACCTACCTCCAGGCTTTGACGACTCCCTTCTACTTCCTTGAGACCAGAACCAAACTCTTTCGACCCCAGAAGGCCCACAAGTGACCAGCAAGGCCTACTGGGACTCTCTCTGGGAACCCCAAACCCCCCCCCCCTCTGACCTTCCCTTACCCTTCTCACTCCCCTTTACTCTTCACTCCCTGCTGTACCACACTCACTCTTGATGCACACTTATTTCCCCCCTTGATAACGATTTCAGCCTTCGGAGTTTTCCTCTGGCGGCCCGTCCAATGGGGGTGCACCCCCCCCATCCATGCGTCTGGCCCCCTAATCTACATGCAGGGCGCCGGACGCATGGATTCCAATGTTTTTTTTTTTTTTAAGCACGTGATTAGAGCCAGAGGCTGTAATCGGCTTCAAAAAAGGGTGGGCTCAGGGCGCAGAGCACTGCGCCCCGAGCCCACCCAGTTGTGTGACAATAGCTAATGAATATATTGTCCTGAAACCCGTTTCCTGATTAACCGATAGGAGAAGCCATGCCATTGGCCATGGAGGAGGGAGGAGACGCAGGGGGAAGAAGCCGCTGCCGCCGCTGCTGCTGCCGTCTGCCCTCCCTCATCATGTCCAGGCAGGGTGAGTGAGCCGGCGACCGGTGGGGGGGGTATGGTGAGCGGGCTGGTGTGGTCCGAGGGGGGTATGGTATGGTGTGGTCCACTTGCCGCCCCCCCAGCCCATGGAGCTCCAACCGCCACTGCTACCACTCCAGACCAAGGCCAAGGTGCGACCTTGTCCTCCCCAGCCTACCCCTTAATAGCATATATGATGGAATGGTTTCCTTACTACTACATGGACCATCTCTATAGAGCGATTCCTAACCTCAGATCAGATGCTGCCCACATTGCTCCCCCTAAAGAACAATTACCGATACATCTTCCAATAAGTGGGCCCCTAACACACAAATATTTGCAACCACTATTATTACCGCACAGACTTGTTTGGTCATCAACCTTCTAGGCTTGTGGTTTTCATATATAACATTAAAATCCTTTTTTAAGAACTAAAGAATGTTAGAGGATTATATTATAGTTGCTAGCTTATTTGCTGATATATTTGTAAATTGTTTACAGCCTGTATTTATCTTTTGGTGATACTGTGTTTAAAATGCTCTCTTTTTTCAAAAAAAAATTTTGAATGAGAATATAGATATCAGAGCCGTCCCCATACAAAACTAGCTGAGAATGGCTTGTATTAGATCTGGAACATTTATTGAACAAACTCACACCGAATGTATACCACATCAGGTCAGGAGAGCCTGATTATATTATCATATGCAGATGACATTGTGTACAGAAATATAATTAACCTGAGCTAATTATCTAGTCATCTGGACAGAAACAATAGGTGAATGGGAATCCACATCTGGACAATGTTATAATTAACATGTTAATAAACTCAGCACTGCAACAAGGCTAAAACAAATTACATTACACATTATCCTAAGTATAAACACAGAACACCTTATTAAAGCGGTAGTATACTTCTTTTTTTTTACTTTTAACTACAGGTAAGCCTATAATAAGGCTTACCTGTAGGTACAATTAATATCTCCTAAACCGTCACGGTTTAGAAGATATTACCACTGCATGCAGCCGCTGACGAGTGTGGCGCATGCACTATGAAGGTCCGGCGGACCTTCAGCGTCCCTTGCCAGGAATTGCTGGAAAATTACTCTCACGCGCATGCTCAAAAGTGACATCATCGCGGCTCCGGCCATTCACAGCGCCGGAGCCGCGGAACCCGGAAGAGACGCCGTGGGATCATGTCCGCTCCCACAACAGTGTCCGGGGGTCCATGTCGGGGCTTCGTTCTAAGGTAAGTAATTCACAATGAGCTAGTTATGCCTTTGTCTTGCAGGGTTTTTTTTTTTTTTTTTTTCATTTTTGTCATTAGAGTTTACCACCGCTTTAAGGCCTCATGCACACTGGACGTTTTTACAGCTGCTGTTAGCAGCGTCAGACGTTTTTTTTTGCAGCTGCAGAACGCCCATCCATGTTATTCTATGGCCTCATGCACACATAGAGCTTTTAGGAGCTCCAAGTGGCATAGGCGTTTTACAGCTCCAAAAAAAACCCAGGAACTGTGGGTTCAGGAGCTCCAGCGTCAAGCTGCAAAAAACGTCTGACGCTGCTAAAGGCTCCATAAGGCTCCATAACGTTGCTTAACGTGCGTTAAGCCACGTTATACGTTTTTTTTTCTTCCATTCAAAATCAATGGTTCCCTATGGGAGCCTATTGATTTGAATGGAAGTCACACCGCAGGTCGGATCAGGGTGATCCGACTTGCGGTGCGACCTGCACTGTGAGAATCTTGAGGGGGAACTCCACGCCAAAATGGGGAAAAAAACGGCGTGGGGTTCCCCCCCAGGTTCCAAACCAGGCCCTTCGGATCTGGTATGGAATTTGAGGGTAGCCCCGCGCCGAAAAAACGGCGTGGGGTCCCCCCCAAAATCCATACCAGACCTTTATCCGAGCATGCAGTCCGGCATGCCAGGAAAGGGGAGGGGACGAGCGAGTGGCCCCACCCCCCCTGGATCATACCAGGCCACACGCCCTCAACATGGGGGGGGGGTGTGGGTGCTTTGGGGCAGGGGGGGCTCTGCACCCCGCACCTCAAAGCACCTTGCCCCCATGTTGATGAGGACAAGGGCCTCATCCCCACAACCCTGGCCGGTGGTTGTGGGGGTCTGCGGGCAGGGGGCTCATCGGAATCTGGAAGCCCCCTTTAACAAGGGGGCCCCGATCCCGGACCCCCTCCCTATGTGAATGGGTAGGGGGTACACTGTACCCCCTACTCATTCACCCCATAAAATGCAGTGTATGGAAATAACGACAGGAGACGTTTTGGAAAATTTATTAAAAATCTTCATCCGGCTCTTGTCCTCTCCGGGGTCTTCTCCTCTCCGTGGGTCTTCTGCTCTTTTGCTGTCCGCCCTTCTTGTCTTCTCCTCTCCGGGGTCTTCTGCTGTCTTCTCCTCTCCGGGGGTCTTCTGCTCTTTTGCTGTCCGCCCTTCTTGTCTTCTCCTCTCCGGGGGTCTTCTGCTGTCTTCTCCTCTCCGAGGGTCTTCTGCTGTCCGCCCTTCTGCTGTCCAATCTTCTTGTCTTCTCCTCTCCGGTCTTCTGCTCTTTTGCTGTCGGCTGTCGGCTGTCCTTCTTCCTCCGGTCCTCCTCCGACGACGTCTTCAGCGATTATGCCGGCCTCTGGTCTCTGCAGCTTATTATATAGCCATTAGGGGCGTGGCCGCCAGATGACGTCATCGGGAGACCACGCCCCCTTGTGTCACAGATGACGTCACCTGTGACACAAGGGGGTGTGGTCTCCCGATGACGTCATCTGGCGGCCACGCCCCTAATGGCTATATAATAAGCTGCAGAGACCAGAGGACGGCATAATCGCTGAAGACGTCGTCGGAGGAGGACCGGAGGAAGAAGGACAGCCGACAGCAAAAGAGCAGAAGACCGGAGAGGAGAAGACAAGAAGATTGGACAGCAGAAGGGCGGACAGCAGAAGACCCCCGGAGAGGAGAAGACAGCAGAAGACCCCCGGAGAGGAGAAGACAAGAAGGGCGGACAGCAAAAGAGCAGAAGACCCTCGGAGAGAAGACAGCAGAAGACCCCCGGAGAGGAGAAGACAGCAGAAGACCCCGGAGAGGAGAAGACAAGAAGGGTGGACAGCAAAAGAGCAGAAGACCCTCGGAGAGGAGAAGACCCCCGGAGAGGACAAGAGCCGGATGAAGATTTTTAATAAATTTTCCAAAATGTCTCCTGTCGTTATTTCCATACACTGCATTTTATGGGGTGAATGAGTAGGGGGTACAGTGTACCCCATACCCATTCACATAGGGAGGAGGTCCGGGATCGGGGCCCCCTTGTTAAAGGGGGCTTCCAGATTCCGATGAGCCCCCTGCCCGCAGACCCCCACAACCACCGGCCAGGGTTGTGGGGATGAGGCCCTTGTCCTCATCAACATGGGGGCAAGGTGTTTTGAGGTGCGGGGTGCAGAGCCCCCCTGCCCCAAAGCACCCACACCCCCCCCCCCATGTTGAGGGCGTGTGGCCTGGTATGATCCAGGGGGGGTGGGTCCGCTCGCTCGTCCCCTCCCCTTTCCTGGCATGCCGGACTGCATGCTCGGATAAGGGTCTGGTATGGATTTTGGGGGGGACCCCACGCCGTTACGGCGTGGGGCTACCCTCAAATTCCATACCAGATCCGAAGGGCCTGGTTTGGAACCTGGGGGGGAACCCCACGCCGTTTTTTTCCCCATTTTGGCGTGCAGTTCCCCCTCAAGATTCTTACAGTGCAGGTCGCACCGCAAGTCGGATCACCCGGATCCGACCTGCGGTGTGACTTCCATTCAAATCAATAGGCTCCCATAGGGAACCATTGATTTTGAATGGAGGCAGAAAAAAACGCTGCTAACAGCTACTGTGGCCAAACGTGCAATAACGCTAGTAGAAAAAGCTACTGAAAGCACGTGTTTACAGCTGCTGTTTCCCGGCGTTATGTAAACAGCTTTGGAGCACGTTTTTATGACGCCCTGTGTGCATGGAGCCTAAACAGACAATAGCAGGAGACCCCAGTAGCAGACTGTCCAGCTCCTACATTGAAGTGCTTGGAATCCACATCTAGCCAATGCTTTGATTATTAAGGGTCACAGACTTCATGGCAACAGGCTATAGGTCTTACAGTGTAAAGTGGGATTAAATCTTCATATATTTTTTGAGAGATATTGTTGATAAATATTACTGTCCAATTTAAAGTAATCCAAACCATATTCTCAGTGTCCATTAAGTAGTTGTCTATCATTTTTTGGTCACCCTGTGCCCCTAATAGACACAGGGTGACTTACACATAAGAGGGGCCAGGGGAGCTGAGAGAGGGATTTCTCAACCTATCTAAGGTAATCTGGGTTCCACGGGCCCATAGTCAGTAGGCAAGAGGCTAGCCTGCAGTCCCCTCCAAAAGCCCCTGCCCTGAGTAACTTTGTCACAGTCTGTATAGCTAGAGAGTTTTTTTTATTTTTTTGGGAGAATGCATGTGATTAGCACAGGGCCAATCAGCACTGTCCAGACAGAGGGACAGGGGTCCTGCAGTCTAATAGGACAGATAGAGGAGAATGAAAAATCCTCCTACAAGTTTTAACCAGACACTGATAGAAGTCACAAGACTGCTATATACTGCTGATGAGATAAGGTATTTAGCAGTTTATATTTACTAAAATAATTGCATGTCCATGTTCTGTGTACTGTGGGAGATCGGATATAGTGACTGCAGGCTCCTGGGGAGATCGGATATAGTGACTGCAGGCTCCTGGGGAGATCAGATATAGTGAATGCAGGGTCCTGGGGAGATCAGATATAGTGAATGCAGAGTCCTGGGGAGATCAGATATAGTGACTGCAGGGTCCTGGGGAGATCAGATATAGTGACTGCAGAGTGCTGGGGAGATCAGATATAGTGAATGCAGGGTCCTGGGGTGATCAGATATAGTGAATGCAGAGTCCTGGGGAGATCAGATATAGTGACTGCAGTGTTCTGGGGAGATCAGATATAGTGAATGCAGAGTGCTGGGGAGATCAGATATATTGACTGCAGAGTCCTGGGGAGATCAGATATAGTGACTGCAGAGTCCTGGGGAGATCAGATATAGTGAATGCAGAGTGCTGGGGAGATCAGATATAGTGACTGCAGGGTCCTGGGGAGATCAGATATAGTGACTGCAGGGTCCTGGGGGGATCAGATATAGTGAATGCAGGGTCCTGGGGAGACCAGATATAGTGAATGCAGAGTCCTGGGGAGATCAGATATAGTGAATGCAGAGTCCTGGGGAGATCAGATATAGTGAATGCAGAGTCCTGGGGAGATCGGATATAGTGAATGCAGAGTCCTGGGGAGATCAGATATAGTGACTGCAGGGTCCTGGGGAGATCAGATATAGTGACTGCAGAGTGCTGGGGAGATCAGATATAGTGAATGCAGGGTCCTGGGGTGATCAGATATAGTGAATGCAGAGTCCTGGGGAGATCAGATATAGTGACTGCAGTGTTCTGGGGAGATCAGATATAGTGAATGCAGAGTGCTGGGGAGATCAGATATATTGACTGCAGAGTCCTGGGGAGATCAGATATAGTGACTGCAGAGTCCTGGGGAGATCAGATATAGTGAATGCAGAGTGCTGGGGAGATCAGATATAGTGACTGCAGGGTCCTGGGGAGATCAGATATAGTGACTGCAGGGTCCTGGGGGGATCAGATATAGTGAATGCAGGGTCCTGGGGAGACCAGATATAGTGAATGCAGAGTCCTGGGGAGATCAGATATAGTGAATGCAGAGTCCTGGGGAGATCAGATATAGTGAATGCAGGGTCCTGGGGTGATCAGATATAGTGACTGCAGAGTCCTGGGGAGATCAGATATAGTGAATGCAGAGTCCTGGGGAGATCAGATATAGTGAATGCAGGGTCCTGGGGAGACCAGATATAGTGAATGCAGAGTCCTGGGGAGATCAGATATAGTGAATGCAGAGTTCTGGGGAGACCAGATATAGTGAATGCAGAGTCCTGGGCACACTTGTATAAAGTACTCAAAACCCATACTTGAGTAGAAGTGGAAGTGCTCGATCAAAAAGTGACTTGAGTAGAAGTACTAAAGTATTCAACATTTTTTGTACTTAAGTATTGCAAGTAGTTTTTTTTTTTAATTTTGCTACTCAAGTACTGAAAGTAAAAGTACAAGTACTGTGTTATGTAGTTATTAAAGAAAGAAGTCAAAAGTTTGAACATCATTTTGTTTTTTATTATTTCAAATGATTAACCTAAAGGACAATCACAATTCCTTTGGCTGTAACTTTTTGTAAACAAAAACAGATAAAGTATGTCCCTCCCTTCCCCCTTTAAAGCATCCCTCCTTCTCTTCCCTGCATGTTTTTTTTTTCTCCACTGCTTATTGGTGCGCAAAATCATATATAAACCAATGTGATATACAACAATATATTCCAATAATGAAATAAAGGAAGAGTGTATGAAATCAAAGTCAATAAAAAGTCCATATATATATAATGCCATAATACCATATATATGTGACAAAACAAGATGAATATATTTTCAAAGGTGCAGGAATCAAACAGGTGCTATTCCAAATAATAGGTGCAGACTCCGCCCACCTTGTGGATTTCCCCCTTACCCGGCGGATGAAGGTAAGTGCAAAATAATATCCAAATAGACTCTTCCAGTGAAACAAAGCTGCAAAACCTGTGCTCTCAACTTCCAGTGAAAAAAGCAAAATCAGCCTCTTACCAGAAAAAAGGTCTATGTACGCTTGTGACTCTCCTTGGTTGGGGGAGGTTCTCTTTCCCCTTAACCACTTGCCGACTGCCTAACGCCGATCTACGTCGGCAGTCAGCCCCTCACAGGCAAAGCGACGTAGGTTTGTGGGAAAAAAAGGAAGCCAAATTCGTTTAGATACAGCGTCGCACGACCGCGCGCAATTGTCCGTTAAAGTCACGCAGTGCCGAATCGCAAAATACCCCCTGGTCAGGAAGGGGGTAAAATCTTCCGGGGCTTAAGTGGTTAACAGCAGATATGTAGACCATTTTATTTATACATACAGTAGAATTTATTTTCGTATGCGCTGATTTACACATGACATTATACACATTTTTTTGAGCTTCATGAAACCTGCCATCTACTGTTCTGGCAGTGGTAATTTTTATAATAGTAACGAGTAACTATGCAGCACAAAAAAAAATATCGGAGTAGAAGTATTGAAATCATCGAAAAAATGATAATGACCAGATATAGTGAATGCAGGCTCCTGGGGAGATCAGATATAGTGAATGCAGAGTCCTGGGGAGATCAGATATAGTGAATGCAGAGTCCTGGGGAGATCAGATATAGTGAATGCAGAGTCCTGGGGAGATCAGATATAGTGAATGCAGAGTCATGGAGAGACCAGATATAGTGAATGCAAAGTCCTGGAGAGACCAGATATAGTGACTGCAGAGTCATGGGGAGACCAGATATAGTGAATGTAGAGTCCTGGGGAGACCAGATATAGTGAATGCAGAGTCATGGGGAGACCAGATATAGTGAATGCAAAGTCCTGGAGAGACCAGATATAGTGACTGCAGAGTCATGGGGAGACCAGATATAGTGAATGCAAAGTCCTGGAGAGACCAGATATAGTGAATGCAGAGTCCTGGGGAGACCAGATATAGTGACTGCAGAGTCATGGGGAGACCAGATATAGTGAATGCAAAGTCCTGGAGAGACCAGATATAGTGACTGCAGAGTCATGGGGAGACCAGATATAGTGAATGCAAAGTCCTGGAGAGACCAGATATAGTGAATGCAGAGTCCTGGGGAGATCAGATATAGTGACTGCAGAGTCATGGGGAGACCAGATATAGTGAATGCAGAGTCATGGGGAGACCAGATATAGTGAATGCAAAGTCCTGGAGAGATCAGATATATTGACTGCAGAGTCCTGGGGAGATCAGATATAGTGACTGCAGAGTCCTGGGGAGATCAGATATAGTGAATGCAGAGTCCTGGGGAGATCAGATATAGTGAATGCAGAGTCCTGGGGAGATCAGATATAGTGAATGCAGGGTCCTGGGGTGATCAGATATAGTGACTGCAGAGTCCTGGGGAGATCAGATATAGTGAATGCAGAGTCCTGGGGAGATCAGATATAGTGAATGCAGGGTCCTGGGGAGACCAGATATAGTGAATGCAGAGTCCTGGGGAGATCAGATATAGTGAATGCAGAGTTCTGGGGAGACCAGATATAGTGAATGCAGAGTCCTGGGCACACTTGTATAAAGTACTCAAAACCCATACTTGAGTAGAAGTGGAAGTGCTCGATCAAAAAGTGACTTGAGTAGAAGTACTAAAGTATTCAACATTTTTTGTACTTAAGTATTGCAAGTAGTTTTTTTTTTTAATTTTGCTACTCAAGTACTGAAAGTAAAAGTACAAGTACTGTGTTATGTAGTTATTAAAGAAAGAAGTCAAAAGTTTGAACATCATTTTGTTTTTTATTATTTCAAATGATTAACCTAAAGGACAATCACAATTCCTTTGGCTGTAACTTTTTGTAAACAAAAACAGATAAAGTATGTCCCTCCCTTCCCCCTTTAAAGCATCCCTCCTTCTCTTCCCTGCATGTTTTTTTTTTCTCCACTGCTTATTGGTGCGCAAAATCATATATAAACCAATGTGATATACAACAATATATTCCAATAATGAAATAAAGGAAGAGTGTATGAAATCAAAGTCAATAAAAAGTCCATATATATATAATGCCATAATACCATATATATGTGACAAAACAAGATGAATATATTTTCAAAGGTGCAGGAATCAAACAGGTGCTATTCCAAATAATAGGTGCAGACTCCGCCCACCTTGTGGATTTCCCCCTTACCCGGCGGATGAAGGTAAGTGCAAAATAATATCCAAATAGACTCTTCCAGTGAAACAAAGCTGCAAAACCTGTGCTCTCAACTTCCAGTGAAAAAAGCAAAATCAGCCTCTTACCAGAAAAAAGGTCTATGTACGCTTGTGACTCTCCTTGGTTGGGGGAGGTTCTCTTTCCCCTTAACCACTTGCCGACTGCCTAACGCCGATCTACGTCGGCAGTCAGCCCCTCACAGGCAAAGCGACGTAGGTTTGTGGGAAAAAAAGGAAGCCAAATTCGTTTAGATACAGCGTCGCACGACCGCGCGCAATTGTCCGTTAAAGTCACGCAGTGCCGAATCGCAAAATACCCCCTGGTCAGGAAGGGGGTAAAATCTTCCGGGGCTTAAGTGGTTAACAGCAGATATGTAGACCATTTTATTTATACATACAGTAGAATTTATTTTCGTATGCGCTGATTTACACATGACGTTATACACATTTTTTTGAGCTTCATGAAACCTGCCATCTACTGTTCTGGCAGTGGTAATTTTTATAATAGTAACGAGTAACTATGCAGCACAAAAAAAAATATCGGAGTAGAAGTATTGAAATCATCGAAAAAATGATAATGACCAGATATAGTGAATGCAGGCTCCTGGGGAGATCAGATATAGTGAATGCAGAGTCCTGGGGAGATCAGATATAGTGAATGCAGAGTCCTGGGGAGATCAGATATAGTGAATGCAGAGTCCTGGGGAGATCAGATATAGTGAATGCAGAGTCATGGAGAGACCAGATATAGTGAATGCAAAGTCCTGGAGAGACCAGATATAGTGACTGCAGAGTCATGGGGAGACCAGATATAGTGAATGTAGAGTCCTGGGGAGACCAGATATAGTGAATGCAGAGTCATGGGGAGACCAGATATAGTGAATGCAAAGTCCTGGAGAGACCAGATATAGTGACTGCAGAGTCATGGGGAGACCAGATATAGTGAATGCAAAGTCCTGGAGAGACCAGATATAGTGAATGCAGAGTCCTGGGGAGACCAGATATAGTGACTGCAGAGTCATGGGGAGACCAGATATAGTGAATGCAAAGTCCTGGAGAGACCAGATATAGTGACTGCAGAGTCATGGGGAGACCAGATATAGTGAATGCAAAGTCCTGGAGAGACCAGATATAGTGAATGCAGAGTCCTGGGGAGATCAGATATAGTGACTGCAGAGTCATGGGGAGACCAGATATAGTGAATGCAGAGTCATGGGGAGACCAGATATAGTGAATGCAAAGTCCTGGAGAGACCAGATATAGTGACTGCAGAGTCATGGGGAGACCAGATATAGTGAATGCAAAGTCCTGGAGAGACCAGATATAGTGAATGCAGAGTCCTGGGGAGACCAGATATAGTGACTGCAGAGTCATGGGGAGACCAGATATAGTGAATGCAAAGTCCTGGAGAGACCAGATATAGTGAATGCAGAGTCCTGGGGAGACCAGATATAGTGAATGCAGAGTCCTGGGGAGATCGGATATAGTAAATGCAGAGTCCTGGGGAGATCGGATATAGTGAATGCAGAGTCCTGGGGAGACCAGATATAGTGAATGCAGAGTCCTGGGGAGATCAGATATAGTGAATGCAGGCTCCTGGGGAGACCAGATATAGTGAATGCAGAGTCCTGGGGAGATCAGATATAGTGAATGCAGAGTCCTGGGGAGATCAGATATAGTGAATGCAGAGTCCTGGGGGCATCAGATATAGTGAATGCAGAGTCCTGGGGAGATCAGATATAGTGAATGCAGAGTCCTGGGGAGATCAGATATAGTGAATGCAGAGTCCTGGGGAGATCAGATATAGTGACTGGATAGTCCTGGGTTTAGTAACCCTTTAACCGTTTTCCGGGCACTTTCACCCCCTTCCTGCCCAGCCCAAATTTAAGCTTCCCCCCCCACACTTTTCTCCCACTAAGCTCCCACACTTTGAATGACAATTATTCAGTCATGCAACACTGTCCTGAGGCAAATTTTTATCTTTTTTTTTTTCCACACAAATAGAGATTTATTTTGATGGTATTTAGTTACCACTGGGTTTTTTAATTTTTTACAATATAAGTAAAAAAAACAGTGGAGTTTAAAAAAATAAATTCATTTCTATTATGAAATTTTGCAAATAAGTAATTTTTGTCCATAAATTTGGGCCAAGATTTATACTGCTACACATCCTTGGTAAAAAAAATCCCTAATCAGTTATTTAGTTTGTGAGAAAGTTATAGAGTCTAGAAGCTATGGTGCCAATCATTGAAAATTGATCACACCTGATGTACCGATAACCTATCTCATTTCTTGAGGCCCTGAAAGGTCAGGACAGTACAAATACCCCCCAAATGACCGCTTTTTGGAAAGTAGACATTCCAGGGTATTTAGTAAGAGGCATGGTGAGTTTTTGAAGTTGTCATATTTTTCCCACAATTCTTGGGAAAATTAAGAAATTTTTATTTTTTATTTTTTATTTTTACACAACATTGTCAGAAGTTATTTCTCACACACAAGATTAAAGCAGGAGAGTGTTGGTGCATGGAGGGTGTATTTCCCAATTAAAAGGGGAGTTTCTGATATTAATTACAGCAGTTTTATACTATAAATATAATATAATACTTTCATAAAAAATTAATAAAGAAGCCCCTGTATAATAATGAAAGTAGCAGCAGCAGCCGTGCTAAGAGCGTGTCCAACTCTGAAAAGGCATGAAGGAAAAGAGGGGGGGGGGGGATGTGAAGGCGCCAACTGAGTGTAGTATTAAAGTGATCTGTTTATTAGCAAACAGTGGTGGCCTGTCCATTAGGGGCGCCACCCCCCCTATCCATGCATCTGGCCCCCTAATCTACATGCGGGGCGCCGGACGCATGGATTCTTTTTTTTTTTTTTTAAGCACGTGATTAGAGCCAGAGGCTCTAATAGGCTTCAAAAAAGGGTGGGCTCGGGGCACAGAGCCCACCCAGTTGTGTGACCAATAGCGAATGAATATTTGCTATTGCCACACTGATTCTCCTCCTGGCCAATCAGAAAGCGGGTTCTGAGACCTGTTTCCCGATTGGCCGAAAGGAGAAGGCATAATAAAGGAATAAATAAAGGAATAATAAAATAAGGAATAATAAAGGAAGGAATAAATAAAAGAAAATAAATAAATAGACTAGAAAATAATAATAGAATAGAAAAAAAAACAATAAAATAGAATGGAATAGAAAGAATATAACCATCTTCCAAAATTCAAATTTCGAATTGAATACATGAGATTTGAATGCATTTGAATGAAATTCAAATGGAATTCGATTAAAGTAGAATGCAAGAAATTTGAATTGATTTGAATTTGAAACAAATATTGAAACAAATAAACAAATTTGACTAAAGGAATTTATGTAAATAACTAATACAATTTTTTTTTTTTTCTTTAATTTGCACATGTCTAGCTATAAGTCGATGATCTCCGCCATTACTAGTATAAAAAAATTAATTAAATACAAATTTCAGTATATATCCCATTATAGACGCTATACTATTTGTGCAACCTAATCAATATACACTTATTGGGATTTTTTTTACCAAATATATGTAGCAAAATACAAACTGATGAATAGAATAAGTTTTTAGTTTTAGTTTTAAAGCAGAAAGTAAACAAAATATATATATATATATGTGTGTATGTGTGTATGTCTATTTATGTTTATAGTGCTAAAAAATAAAAAACGCAGAGGTGATCAAATACCACTGAAAAAAAAGCTCTATTTGTGGGAAAAATTACACAAATGTAAAATATGTACAGCGCTGCATGACCACGCAATTGTCAGTTGACCACTTAAGCCCCAGAGGATTTGGCTGCTCAAAGACCAGGCCATATTTTGCGATTTGGCACTGCATTTAACGGACAATTGCACGGTCGTGCGACGCAGTACCCAAATAAAATGAAAGATGTCCTTTTTTTCCCCACAGAGCTTTCTTTTGGTGGTATTTGATCAACTGTGCGATGTTTACTTTTTGCGCTATAAATAAAAAAAGAGCGACAATTTTGAAAAAATAACAATATTTTTCACATTCTTTTATATGAAATTCTCAAAAAAGAAAAAAAGTAAAAATCAAAATTTTTTAACATTTTAGACCAATTTGTTTTCTGCTACATATGTTTGGTACAAAAAATCACAATAAGCGTATTTTGATTGGTTTGCGCAAAAGTTATTGCGTCTACTAACTACGGGAAAGATTTATGTCATTTTTTATTGTTTTTTTTTTTTTTAACGCGTAATGGCGGCGATCTGCGATTTTTTTTTTGCGGGACTGCGACATTGTGGCGGACAGATCGGACCCTTGACTGACATTTTTGACACTTTTGGGGGGACCAGTGACATTACTACAGTAATCAGTGCTATACATATGCACTGTTACTGTAAAAATGACACTGCCAGGGAAGGGGTTAACTTTATTAGTGATCAAGGGGTTAAGTGTGTCCCTAGGGGCGTGATTCTAACTGTCAGGGGGCGTGGCCTGTGAGATCATTACAGATCATCATAGATATATAGTAGGATCGCATAGCCTCTGTAATCACTTCAGGGAGAATAACAGACGGCTGTGTTTACATCAGCCGTCTGTCTTTCTCCCTCTCCTGAGGGAGATTGCGAGTGGCCGGCGGACATCGGAGCCGCCGGTCACACGCACGGGGTAGGCAGGAAACGAGCGGGGGCGAGAGCGCGCCCCCTACAGGCTCGTGGGCGAGCAACGTGCCCATACGTCACTTTGCCTGTAGGGAGCTGACTGCCGCAGTATATAGTCGTGCGGCGGTCGGCAAGTGCTTAAAGTAACTTAGTGCCATATCGCAACGAATGGCCTGATCATGAAGGGGGGGGTAAATCTTTCGGAGGTCAAGTGGATAAAGACCGCTCACTGCTGCTCTTTCTGTTTGTGCAGGGTGACTGGTCTTGCCTCCGCCCCTCTTGTAGTTTTTTGGAATGCAGCCTTTGGTGGGTGGAGCCTGCAGGGTCCCTCCCACAGGTCTCTGCTCTCTCTCCTTGTGAAGGATGACTGGTCTTGTCTCCGCCCCCTCCTGTAGTTTTTGAGATGCAGCCTTTGGTGGGTGGAGATCCTGAGCCCCTCCCACAGCTCTCTGCTCTCTCCTTGTGCAGGGTGACTGGTCTTGTCTCTGCCCCTCCTGTGTTTTTTGGAATGCAGCCTTTGGTGGGTGGAGCCTGCAGGGTCCCTCCCACAGGTCTCTGCTCTCTCTCCTTGTGAAGGATGACTGGTCTTGTCTCCGCCCCCTCCTGTAGTTTTTGAGATGCAGCCTTTGGTGGGTGGAGTCTGCTGAGCCCCTCCCACAGCTCTCTGCTCTCTCTCTCCTCTTGCAGGGTGACTGGTCTTGTCTCGCCCCCTCCTGTAGTTTTCAGTTAAAGTAACGTAGTGCCGTAATGCGAAAAGTGGCCTGATCACGAAGGAGGGGGGGGGGGGGAATCTTCCGGAGGTCAAGTGAATAACGACCGCCCCACTGCTGTTCTTTCTCTTTGTGCAGGGTGACTGGTCTTGCCTCCGCCCCTCCTGTGTTTTTTGGAATGCAGCCTTTGGTGGGTGGTGCCTGCAGGGTCCCTCCCACAGGTCTCTGCTCTCTCTCCTTGTGAAGGATGACTGGTCTTGTCTCCGCCCCCTCCTGTAGTTTTTGAGATGCAGCCTTTGGTGGGTGGAGTCTGCTGAGCCCCTCCCACAGCTCTCTGCTCTCTCTCTCCTCTTGCAGGGTGACTGGTCTTGTCTCGCCCCCTCCTGTAGTTTTCAGTTAAAGTAACGTAGTGCCGTAATGCGAAAAGTGGCCTGATCACGAAGGAGGGGGGGGGGGGGAATCTTCCGGAGGTCAAGTGAATAACGACCGCCCCACTGCTGTTCTTTCTCTTTGTGCAGGGTGACTGGTCTTGCCTCCGCCCCTCTTGTAGTTTTCGGCACGTAGCCTTTGGTGGTTGGAGCCTGCTGAGCCCCTCCCAGAGCTTTCTGCTCTCTCTCCTTGTGCAAGGTGACTTTTCCTGTCTCCACCCCCTCCTGTGGTTTTCGGCATGCAGCCTTTGGTGGGTGGAGGATGCTGAGCCCCTCCCACAGCTCTCCGCTCTCTCCTTGTGCAGGGTGACTTTTCTTGTCTCCATCTCCTCCTGTGGTTTTTGGCATGCAGCCATTGGTGGGTGGTGCCTGCTGGGCCCCTCCCACAGCTCTCTGCTCTCTCTCCTTGTGCAGGGTCACTGATCTTGTCTCCACCCCCTCCTGTAGTTTTCGGCATGCAGCCATTGGTGGATGGAGCCTGCTGGGCCCCTCCCACAGCTCTGCTCTCTCTCCTTGTGCAGGGTGACTAGTCTTGTCTCCACCCCCTCCTGTAGTTTTTGGAATGCAGCCATTGGTGGGTGGAGCCTGCTGGGCCCCTCCCAGAGCTCTCTGCTCTCTCTCCTTGTGCAGGGTGACTTTTCTTGTCTCCACCCCCTCCTGTGGTTTTCGGCATGCAGCCTTTGGTGGGTGGAGCCTGCTGAGCCCCTCCCACCGCTCTGCTCTCTATTCTACCCTGCACAAGGAGAGCAGGGTGGCTGCTCTCGTCTCCACCTCCTGCTGTAGTTTTCTACAGTGTGGGTGGAGCCTGCTGGACCCCTCCCACTGCTCTGCTCTCTGCACAGTCTATGTACAGCACAGTGATGATGTCACCGGTACTTTGCACGGTAATATTTCGGTTTGCCTAGGCATTGGCTGCACACAAGGCGGATTTATATTCTGTGTGCCTATTGAGGAATATATTTAAATGAAACATTTTGTCCCGGGAGTTCAACTTTAAAATTACATTTGAAGATGTTTGAGAGAATAAAAAGCCGGTGAGGTTTTATCTCTTGCCTGGAGTTTTAGAAGTCATAAAATGATGTGGAGTTTTGCTAACATCTCGGGATGAATATGTAATATTTTAGGGGATTATTAGAGCAGAGGAAATGTGAAATGAAGGCCAGTAGAGTGGTGGGAGATATTTTCCAACTCACGCCTGGCTGCAGTTTAAGTTATTCCAGAGGAGGAAAACTACGGACTGTCATTTTCTTGTCTCCATTGCTTAATATGCTGCTCACGCAGAGCGATAGTCTGCACAGCGGAGCGGCCTACCAATATCCGCACTCAGGGCTGCTGTTAGAAATCACGGGGGCCCCTACAGCCTACCTGGCAGGGTCCCCCCCCTCCCCCGAATATATCACTACAAATACACTAAAATCGTTATTAGCGGACACAAACCTAACAGAGAACCCGTGTGAATTATCCCTTTTTTTTAAATCATTTTTTTACATTTAACCACTTCTGGACCGGAACATTTGCCCCCTTAATGACCAGGCCATATTTTACGATTCGGCACTGCGTTACTTTAACTGACAATTGCGCGGTCGTACGACGCTGTATCCAAATAAAATTGATGTCCTTTTTTTCCCACAAATAAAGCTTTCTTTTGGTGGTATTTGATCACCTGTGCGACTTTTTTATGTTTTTGCGCCATGAACAAAGAAAAAGCGCCAATTTCTCAAAAAAAAACTATATTTTTCACATTCTGCTATATAACATTCCCAAAAAAAAAAAAAAAATGTAAAAATCTAAATGTTTTAACAATTTAGGCCAATTTGTTTTCTGCTACATAATTTTGGCAATAAAAATCGCAATCAGCGTATTTTGATTGGTTTGCGCACAAGTTATCACGTCTACAAACTATGGAAAAAATTTATGTAATTTTTATTGTTTTTTTTTTTACTAGTAATGGCGGCGATCTGTTATTTTCTAGTGAAACTGCGACATTGCGGCGGACAGATCGGACCCCTAACTGACATTTATGACACTTTTGGGGGGACCAGTGACATTACTGCAGTAATCAGTGCTAAAAAAAAAATATGCACTGTTACTGTAATAATGACACTGACAGGGAGGGGGTTAACTTAGTGGGTGATCAATGGGTTAAATGTGAGCCTAGGGGAGTGATTCTAACTGTATGGGGGGTTGGGCTTTTGAAATGATCATAGAGACCTGTGATCCTATATAGAAGGATCCTATATAGAAGGATCACAGGCGCTCTGTGACCATTCCAGAGAGAAGAATGGTCGGCTGTGATTACAACATCTGACCGTTCTTCTCTCTCAGCGGGAAACTATCGGGGGTGTCTGTGGAAATCGGAGCTGCCAGCCCACGTGCATCGGAGTCCCCGCTGCCGAGTGGGGGCGGGAGTGCACCAGCGGCTTCGTGCGCTCCCCCCTAGCTGCAGGCGTGCGACTAACGTACAGCTAAGCCGGTTCGCGCAGGAGGGGCTGCATGCTGCAGTATATCTGTGGCGGGGGTCCTTAAGTGGCTAATAACCCTGTGTGCCCCTGTGTATGTGTTTTATAAAATAAGCCGTTCTTTACCAATTTTCGGAGCGCCGATCGCCGCTCACGTGACCCGCCGCCTCTCTGCTCCTCTCTTCCTCCCCTCCCGACTAACGTCAGCGGGGAATCCTCAGCCCTGCTTGCTGCAGGCAGCTGTCAGATGGGGGAGAGGAGAGAGCCGGCGGGGCCACGTGAGCGGCCATCGGCGCTCTGAAAACTGGTAAAGAACGGACAGACCCAGGGGCACGGGCACACAGGATTTTTTAACAGACCAGACAGGATAGTATAAAGAGGCTTAACAACCACTTTAAAGGGGAAGTTGAGATTCCAGGGGGGGCACTTGCCCCCCCTTCTGGACGCCCATGGTGCCAAAGGTGCCCCATCAAAGTAAGGCTGTGATACTTATCTACATGGGATTTTTTTACTTCTAATAAATTTGCAAAGATTTCAAACTAATTTCTTTCACGTTGTCATTATGGGGGATTGTTTGTAGAATTTTGAGGAAAATAATGAATTTAATCCATTTTGGAGTAAGGCTGTAACATAACAAAATGTGGAAAAAGTGAAGCGCTGTGAATACTTTCCGGATGTACTGTAGGTCCAGGAACTCCCCCATTTCTGAATCATTCTTCTTCTCTGCCCCCTACTCACCTCGGAGCACCCCCCCCTAGAAAAATCAGAACATTCCGGATGCACCCTATGCTTTATACATTAGAGATGGGTCAGAGATGTTTGCCTTCCAGTTTATTTATAACTTTCAGGGCCAAAACCCAGCACTACTCAACTCAACAGAATTAATGTAGCAGACAGGAACTTGTCATCATAGCTGTACATACAAAATGGCAAAATGATTGCAAAGCCACTGTAAGGTTAAATGAAAAATTGAAAACATATAGACATAAAAGCACTTCCACTGTGGGCACTAAAGTGCTTTTATATATAATAATAAAATGAAAAGCTGATAGAGCGTCACACCAAAATGTAATATTTGGGTGCACAGAGGAATGAGGATGACCAAAGGCAGTAAGAGGCGAGCCGTAATTGTCTCTGCGGCTGCAAAATAAAAGGGATACTAATAAAAATGGATTTGGCCAGAGCCGCTAAGGTTGTATTGTGAAAATCGCTGTTCATTTCACAAAATGAATGGGGTGGACAATGAAGCAAAAAAAAAAAAAAGACCGGGGTCACTGGATTTTTCAATCTGTTTGAACAATATTTTACCAGTAGATACAAAACTTAATATAAGACTCTATCCAATGTTTTTCCTTGTTCAAGTTTTTTATTTCCATTTAACAAAAGGAGACATGGTGTCCAGAGTAATGATAACAGAAGATAACTCAATGCGCTAGCAGTTAACCAGTGGTAAACATACACTATATTGTCAAAAGTATTGGGACACCTGCCTTTACACACACATGACCTTTAAAGGCACCCCAGTCTTAGTCCGTAGGGTTCAATATTGAGTTGGCCCACCCTATAACAGCTTCAACTCTTCTGGGAAGGCTGTCCACAAGGTTTAGGAGTGTGTCTATGGGAATGTTTCACCATTCTTCCAGAAGTTCATTTGTAGAGGGACCTGCAGAGGGAACGATCTGTTTGTTTCTTCTCCAGGGGCTATCTGGGCCAGGGGGCAGGGGGGCAATTGCCCCACCATGCTGCTCTGATGCTCTGTAAAAAAAAGCTGCACTGCTTCTGCCACAGACATGCCTAAAGGATTCCCTGGTGAAGAGAAGTAAAAAGTCCCCACTGCTGAACTACTGAGTGCGGGATGAAGACAAGGACAGAGCGCAGGCCTCCCCCCAGCATGGATGGTGTAAACCATGGGTGTCCAACCTTTTGGCTTCTCTGGGCCACAATGAGTGTAGAGAAATTTTCTCGGGCCGCATATAAAATATATACTATAGTTAAGGTATACAAGTAATAAAATGCCGCCGTGCCCTTCCCGCGCCGCCGTGCCCCCCGCACTAATTTAACACAACTAGAGGATGATCAAATGAAAAGGAATCAGTACACAGAGGTTTACTTCTTCTGAGAGATAATAAAGGAACACTCTAACCACCATGACCACTTCATCGATTTGAAGTGGTCATGGTGGTAGGAGTCAAAAACACTGCCCATGCTCACCCCCCCCCCCCCCCCACCCCCCCTCCCCTCTGAGGCAGCCTCTGCCTACAGTTGGAAGCTGCTGTGGCCTTGCCCCGACCTGACTTCCTTCCTCCCCAGCAAAAAATAAATAAATTGTCAGGGGGCAGTGGGCTGCATTGCCTGCAGTTCTGGGCCGCATGCGGCCCTCGGGCCACAGGTTGGACATGCCTGGTGTAAACTGTGTGAGAGATTGTCTGAGCAGAGGCCAGTTCCATATCCCACTGGAGACTCTCCTCCCCCAGGCAGCCCTGACCGAGCTGTCCCAGCCCCCCCCCAACTGCCCCCTGCTGACCAGGTTGGGGACCCGGATTCGGCCGGTGACTAGAGAGTACCTAGAGCAGAGCTTCAGCCTGGAATGGGGGTCAGGAGGAGGCCGGGAACAGCAAGAGTGGGTGAAGAGCCTCTGGTTTGCACTTGCCCCCTGGCCTGAAAGTTGCCAGTCAGCCTCTGTTCTTCTCCCTGTAGGGAGAAGAAACAGAAATATATTTAGTAAAAAGCAGCACACATTAACACTTGTTGGGCACACACTTAACCCTTTTCTTACCCCCGAGATGTTAACCCCTTCCCAGCCAATGTCATTAGTACAGTGACAGTGTATAATAGTATCAATAATCACTGTATTAGTGTCACTGATGAGGTCAGTTAGTGTACCTCCCAGCTAGTGTCAGTATCGGAATACCCACCACACTATCACAGTCCCACTATAAGTCAAAGATCACCGCCATTACGAGTAGAAAAAAATTAATAAAATACAAGCTTCAGTATATACAGTATAGAGTAGACCACAGTTTGTAGACGCTATAACTTTAACACAAACCAATCAATATACACTTATTGGGATTTTTTTTTTTTAACCAAAGACATGTAGTGAAATATACTTTGGCCTAAAATGAATAATAAATAAGATATTTTTTTCCTTTGTTTATTGGATATATTTTATAGCAGAAGGGAAAAAAAAAAGAAGAAGAAAAGAAAACCCAGCGGTGATTAAATACCACCAAAACAGAGCTCTATTTGTGTAAAAAAAAAAAATGATATAAATTTAATTTGGGTACAGCGTTGCAAGACCGTGCAATTACTAGGTAAATTGCAAAAAAATGGCCTGGTCATGAAGAAGGTAAAACCTTCCAGATTTCAAGTAGTTACCACAAACCGTAAATAAAGAGGTACAAAGTAACATTGATTCTAAACATTGATCAGACAGGAAATAGAGGGATACAAAATAACATTGTTTATAAACATTTTTCAGATGGAATATAGAGAGATAAAAAGTAATATTGTTTATGTACATTAATCAGACAGGAGAAAGAGATACAAAGTAGCATTGTTTATAAACATTGATCAGAAAGGAGGTAGAGAGATACAAAGTAACATTGTTTATAAACATTGATCAGACAGGAGATAGAGAGATTCAAAGTAACATTGTTTATTTACAGGAGATAGAAAGATACAAAGTAAAATAGCTTATAAACATTGATCAGACAGGAAAAAGAGATAAAGTAGCATTGTTTATAATCAATGATCAGACAGGAGACAGAGATATACTATGTAAAATTGTTACGTTTGTATCTACACTGTTACAATAATCTGCAGATTAAAGGCATGAGCTTCCATCTGTATATGATGATAGTTTAAGCAACCTGACAGGTAAAAAAAAAATGAAGTTTTTTTTTTTTAAATACTTTTTTTCCTATTTTATCCCTTACTAACACATAGTTTAGGTCCAGAAAGTGTTCTCAGATTGCAAGAGGTGAAGGTTTTGACATCACACACCCACCTCTCTGCCATGTCCATGGTGGAAAAATGCCTATGTTACGTGGGTGACCTCCTGTGCTAACAAAGCAGCAGGGCAGCCACTCCGCATAGAACCTGGAAGACACAGGCAATCACTGTAGTAATGGTAACAAATGCAGTGATTCTACACTTCCCGAGGGATCTCAAACGTAGGGCATATGCAAAATAATCAATACCTGGAATGCAACATTAGGGGGCTTCCAGATTCTGATAATCCCTCCACCTACAGCACAGACCCCCAAATTCAATGGGCCAGGGCTGTGAAGAAGAGGCCCCTGCACACATGAACATAGGGATAAGGTGCTTTGCCAGTTAGGACCTTTATGGCAAGGTCCTCCCCCCCTCCCATTGCTAAGGGCATGTGGCCTTGTATGCTAAAGGAGTAGGAGCATGTGTTTGCTGTCCTCTTCTACTTTCCTGGCTCTCTGCTGAGATAAGGGTCTGGTATGGATTTTAGGGGGGACCCCACCTTTTTTTGTTTTTGGCCCCCTTTACAATCCATACCAGACCCTCATCTAAGATGAGGGTCTGGTATGGATGTTGAGCACATTTAGCAGCATTTTAGAGGGTATTTTTGTTCTTTGTAACTGTTACTTTAGTACATTCACTTTTTCACTACATTCACAATTTAGCCACTTCACAGGTAGGTTTAAGGAATCCCCCAATCACCGCTATATAAAGTAATTGTATATTTTTAATCAAAAAGCAATGTGTGCATTCCATTTTACTGTTATGCATTTATGAGATAAAAAATGCAGTGTTAATGCCCAATTTGTTGTATATGTTAATTATTTGTTTGTTTATTATCCTATTAGTTTATATGAGCAATATCCGCCATCTCCTGAAGAAGCTAAATCTATGTAGCGAAACATGTCGATAAATATTGGAATAATTGCTTGATTAACATGCAAAGGAATTTCTCTTTATGTATGTTTTTAATATTTGTATGAATAAAAATTGGAATCTTTTATGAACAATGTTTTGTGCTCTTCTCACCTTAACCACTTCTGGACCGGAAGGATTTGCCCCCTTAATGACCAGGCCATATTTTGCAATTTGGCACTGTGTTACTTTAACGGACAATTGCGACCCTGTACCCAAATAAAATTGATGTCCTTTTTTTCCCACAAATAGAGCTTTCTTTTGGTGGTATTTGATCATCTGTGCAGTTTTTATTTTTGCTCTATAAACAAAAAAAATCTGAAAAAAACAATCATTTTCACATTCTGCTATATAACGTTACCCAAAAAAAAAAATTAAAAATCGAAGATTTTTAACATTGTTGGCCAATTTATTTTCTGCTACATATTTTTGGTAAAAAAAAAAAAAAAATGCAATAAGCGTATTTTGATTGGTTTGTGCAAAAGTTATCACGTCTCCTAACTACAGGAAAGATTTATGTCATTTTTATTTTTTTATTTTTTTTACTAGTAATGACGGCGATCTGTGATTTGTTGCGGGACTGCGACATTGCGGCAGACAGATCGGACCCCTATTTTTTTACACTTTTAGGGGGACCAGTGACATTACTACAGTAATCAGTGCTAAAAATATGCACTGTTACTGTACTAATGACACTGGCAGGGAAGGGTATAACACTGTGGGTGATCAAGGGGTTAAATGTGAGCTTAGGGGAGTGTTTCTAACTGTGGGGGGGGGCGGAGCTTGTGAAATGATCACAGAGACCTGTGTTCCTATATAGAAGGATCACAGGCACTCTGTGATCATTCCAGAGAGAAGAACGGTCAGCTGTGTTTACAACTGCTGACCGTTCTTCTCTCTCAGCGGGGAACGATCGTGAGCCACCTGACCCGTGCACCGGAGTCCCCGCTGCTCACTCGCCCCATAGCTGCATGCACGCGACGGACGTAGACCTACGTCGGTTCGCGCAGGAGGGCCATCCTGCTACAGTAAATCGGCCAGAAGTACTTAAAAACCCTATTATTCAATATTGATTAATTTTATCAGGGCGCAGGGCGTTATATATATCTATTGGCACGCCCATCCATATCCAATTTTTAATACCTGTATATTTTTAATGTTGCCCTCTAAACCCTATTAAAAGAGCTGCTCCCTGCAATTTTATTTTCTCTTTGCATTGCTGCATGTCCACCCAGGGCAATGCCCAGCCCCCGATGCCCTTTAATTGACAATCCCTTGTCTATTAGCCTTGAAAACTGAGAGAATTGACGTTAAAGATTTGCCTCTCTATTACTTCAATAGGGTTTGCATTAAAGTTCACAATTTGCAGATATCCGGACGTGTTCACTGAACGCACCCGCAAATCGAACACAAGCAGATTCGCTCATCACTACCGATGGTAAGGCTGGAGTTCAGCATTAGGTCAGTACTTTCTTTTTATACATTACATGTGTGTTCTCTTGCCTTTAACAAAAATAAGCTTTTTGCAAAACACATTTAAGGTCAGTTACTTATCAAAATGGTGAGCAATTGCCGTTAATTCCCATACTGACACCACTCTCAGCACTAAAAGCAAAGCACGTAAACAACTGTATGGAAATAATTAGCGCGTGGCAGCAGGAAATGCACTTTAAAAGTGACCCTCCACATCGTTCCAAACACCGTGTCATATACTAATAATAATAATAATGAAAGCCTACCTGCACTTGAGGGTAAACCAATATAAATGGTTAGTTCTGAGCTAGGTTCATTATTGGCGGAGACGCAGTTGAAGTGACGTGAAAAACGCATCCAAATATCTGAAAATTGTGAATTTTAATGCACAGCCCACTGAAGGAAATGAGAGGCAAATATTTAAAGTCAATTACGTCTGTTATCTAGGCTAATGGAGCATGTTACCGACTGAAATTACTTCACATTAATATAAGTTGATAGGAAACCTACAAAGATACACTTATACCTAATGCAAAATTATGGATCCATTTGTTGGCATCATTTTGACCCCAAAAATAGCAAACTGGAAAAAAAAAGTGGTTCAAGAGGACCCTGTGGTCCAAAAAAAAAAAAAAAGTGGCCCAAGAGTGCCGATTCACAATGGAGGAGCAGTGGCTTCCCAACCCAGTCACCTGGTGGGATCCAGTAGCCAACCTATTTTTAAGGCCATTTGCATACGGCTAAGAAGCCCCACTCCCATGTGACATCAGGGACCAAAACAGAAGTTTTATATCCTTAAAAGAAAATATGGTACAGAGATGGCACAAAGAAGACCAGAAGAAAGCCAGAAGGGAATGATGTCATGTACCTGGTGGAGATTTAGCTGAAGAGGGGGGCTACCCTTAGCCTTCTTGTCCAACACACCTGGTAATGGTGACAGGGGATGTAAAGACAAAGTGGCCTAAGGGCCAAACGTTGCAGCAGCACCAGCTGTAGGTGTGAAGGACAGATGACTGTGGACCACCAAGTGAGAACCAGATGAAGGAACATGGTCCCACCTGATGAAAAGAGAGGAGCATAGCCAGAACACAAGCTGAAAGTTATCACAGTAGTCGGGTAGTGTGGTCCTGAGTCAGAAGGCAAGAACAGCGTCAGGATACAGGTCAAAGTCAGCAACAGCTGGAGAATGAGGTACAGGAACATAAAAAAGAGGCAGTGTCAAGATACAGGCCAAAGTCAGCAACAGCCAGACAGCGATGTACAGGAACATAGAAAGTGGCGGTGTTAAGATACAAGCCAAGCTCAGCAACAGCCAAGCAAGGAGGTACAGGAACATAAGGAAGAGACAGTGCAGGATACAGGCCAAGGTCAGCAACAGCCAGGCAGGAAGGTACAGGAACATATAGAAGAGGTAGTGTCAGGATACAGGACAAGGTAAGCAACAGCTGGAAAGCGAGGTACAGAGTCATAGGAAGAGGCAGTGTCAAGATACAAGCCAAGGTCAGCAACAAACAGAGGCAGGGAGGTATAGGAAGATAAGGAAGAAGCAGTGCCAGCATACAGGACAAGGTCAGCAACAGCTAGCCAGTGAGGTATGAGAACATAAGGAAGAAGTAATCTCAGCATACAGGACAAGGTCAGCAACAGCCAGGCTGTAAGGTACTGAGACATAGGAAGAGT
The DNA here is from genome assembly GCF_965119305.1 of Pelophylax lessonae. Taxonomy (NCBI): domain Eukaryota; kingdom Metazoa; phylum Chordata; class Amphibia; order Anura; family Ranidae; genus Pelophylax; species Pelophylax lessonae. The sequence continues at coordinate 8,751,825 of NC_138777.1, read as the reverse complement.
CAGTATCAAGATATAGGTCAATATCAGGGAGGTACAGGAACATACAGTAAGGAAGAAGAAGTGTCAGCATACAGAAAAAGGTCAGCAACAGGCAGCCAGTGAGGTACAGGAACACAAAGAAGAGACAATGGCTGGGCAGAGGGATACCAAATCAGAAAGCAGGATTCAACACATGTTGAGGTCACAATGGGCAGACAGGGATCCAGAGACAGATCAAATACAGACTTGGTTGTATACGGAAAGGCAAAAGTAGCAGTTCAGGTCACAAGTCAATCAGGAACAAGCTATTAACCACGCAGCCATATGTCCATATCACACCCTTTCATATGGGCCTTTTGATAACAATACCAGTACTTGGCACGCACGCTAATCTGTGCTTGCGGGTCCCGTAGTGACCTTATGCACAAGAACATGCACATGCACCCACAATGGTCTTGGCATATGTAGATAATTTGTATTTACATAATTATTAATTTATGGAGCTTTGGGTGCCACATTTCCATGTTTTTTTTCCATATCTCTTGATGTAAAAAGCCACTTGCCTACAGAGCTCAGTAGCACAAGCTGGAATTTATACACACCAATGAATGGGTCGAAGCAGTGACTCCTACCCCCTCCTTGTCAGATTTCATCCACAGATGGAATGTCTGAAAGTAGGCAGCTTTTGTTGTGCTCTTTGGATAACCTATAATCCTCTGGGAATCCAGTGTCATTGGTGTTCCCTGTTATAAATCTTTAAGTGGGAAGGGGCGAAGCCAACTTCCAGGTATAAGCAGCAGAATCTCGGCGCTCTGTCCCGACAACGCAAATCCTCCTATAATCCTGTCAGACCTATGCCGATCTACACCCACCACGGCAGGGATGGATAAAATGCCGGAATGGTGGCGCCAGGTTTCAAGCTGCCTCTCCCTCCTCGTGAGCCTCGGCAAGATGGCGCCGACCCGCCTCATGGCTGTGACACTGCCACACTGCTGCTGGCATGCATACAGCCTTCCACCTCCTAGGGTGAGCCCTCTGTTACCCCATGCATCTGATTTTTTAGAGCCCCTAGAAGGCCTGTTTGAAATGTCCTCTGTGTGTCCTCCTCCAGCTACTAAGGACTCCACAGGCACCCCTTCAGAGCCAACCCTGTCTCAAATCATGGAGGCCATACAGCACTGTCAAGATTCTCTGACCTCCCAGATAGATTCTGTACAGAATGGATTTGTCTTTTCTAAAGCAGGATGGGCATAACCTCCGCCACAGGGTCAGTAATGCGGAGCAGTGAATTAGTGACCTAGAGAATGTTAGTCACCCCATGCAGGCTTCTGTGACTGATTTACAAGAAGGTCATGGTGCCACCACTGATAAGCAAACTGACCTAGAAGATCGCCTACGGCAAAATAATTTACGCTTTTTGGGGTTTCTTGAAGGCTCAGAGGGTAAGAACCCTGAATCTTTTATGGAACATTGGCTTGTCACTACCTAATTGGCACCACCATATTTTTCGCCATTGTTTGCTATAGAAAGGGCTCACAGAGTACCATTACGGTCTTTACCACCAGGGGCATCACCCATCCTATTCTTAAAAAGGTTCTACGTTATCATGATAAAGAAGCTGTACTTGGGGCCGCCAGAGAGAAAGGTCGTCTCCTACAATGGCAGTACCATTACCATTTTCCCTGACTTTTCTGCTGCTACACAAAAGCATCATTCCTCTCGGTGAAGAAGAAGCTGGGAGATCCACAATTGCCCTACAGTATGCTGTATCCTGCCTGGCTGCGCATCATACATCAAGGCAAGGCTGATTTCTTCACCGACCCCCCAGGATGCTGCCCAGTGGATAGATGCCTTGGGGCCTGCAGATTCAGCGCGTCTAAATTGACGTTCATCTCCTCGCTGATCCTGGATGCCATGCCTTTTCTTGTTGGAACTACTGTCTACCACTGCCCCGTTATGCCTCACTTTATTCTCAAGTTATTCTGTTTTAATATGGGCTATACAGAATTTAGCCTATAAAAGAAGGGCACAATTTGTGGTGTGCTTCCATCACAACCCAGGTTCGATCAATTTGCCACTCTACAGTTGTGCAGTCATGGGAAGAGCTTTGTAAATTTTCTTTTCTTCAGTTTCTGCACCTAAACGTATGCCTTGTCCCTTGACGGGCTAATCTATGTTTCCCCATTACATGGTTTTGGGTATGTTAATTTGAGCTCTCAATCAGTGGCGGCCCGTTCATTAGGGGCGCAGGGGCGTCGCTCTCCCTATCCATGCGTCCGGACCCCTAATCTACATGCAGTAAATGCCCATCAGTGACACCAATAAATGCCCACCAGTGACCTCAATCAGTGGCCATTAGTGACGCCAGTCAGTGCCCATCAGCCCGTGCTCATCTGTGCTGCCCGTCAGTGCCGCCCATCAGTGCCCATTAGTGCTGCCCACCAGTGCTACCTATCAGTGCCCATCAGTGCCACTTTTCAGTGCCCATCAGTGCCAAATATTAGTGCTCATCATTGCCGCATCAGTGCCACCATCAGTGTGGTATATTATGGCGTTTTTCCACTGCATGGAACCGAATGGTTCGGCACGCTTTTGTGCTTTTCCACTGCTGGTACCACATGGTATAGTGTAGGAACGGTTCGATAAGGTACGGTACGGCGGCGCTTTTCCACTGCATGGAACCGAACGGTACGGCACGGTACGGCTCTGAAAAAACAATACCTACTCGATTGTGGTTCCAACAGGTACCATAATTGGTACCATATCCCACAATCCTTTGCATGCAGTCACTACTAGCCACTGATTGGTCAGAGAATCCCACCCACCCCGTTGTTATCCCACCCACTTAACTTTAGTACTACTTTAGTGGAAAAGCAAACCTATACCGTACCGTACCGAACCGTTCCAACACCGTACCATGCGGTACCAGCAGTGGAAAAACAAACAGGGCCAAGCAGGGCCGTGTAGAGCCGAGCCGGTACTTGCAGTGGAAAAGTGCCATAAGTGCCTCCTCATCAATGCCACCTAATCAGTGGCACCCCATCAGTGCCCATAAGTGCCACCTCATCAGTGCCCATCAGTGCAGCCTATCAGTGCCCATCAGTGTGGCATATTAGTGCCTCCTCATCAGTGCCACCTAATCAGTGCCCTTTCATTCCAGCCTAATCAGCGCACATCAGTGAAGGAGAAAAAAAAAAAACGTATTTACAAAATATACTGACAGATACTAAGAAAAACTTTTTTTTTTTCAAAATTTTCTGTCTCTTTTCTTTTTTTCAGTAAAAAAGAAAAAAAAAAACAGTGGTGATTATATAAGAAAATAACAAAATAAATCTCTATTTGTGTGAAAAAATTATAAAATTGAATTTGGGTACAGCATTGCATGACCACGCAATTGTCGTTCAAAGTGTGACAGCGCTGGAAGCAGAAAATTGGCCTGGGTAGGAAGAGGGTGAAAGTGCCCGGTATTGAAGTGGTAAATAAAAATAAAAAATATTTAAGTGTATATTACAGGGGTGTAAGCTGACTTGTGAACTCACCTAGGTTTTTATTTACCCTCCCACCCCCAGTCACTTTTAATGCAGCCCAAATCTCTGAAGATGTCTATCACACCCCTTTCATAGTTTCTTTCTGCCCCTTAGTCAATCGTAGTCAACCTCAACCCGATCGAAACGCCTTTGGGATGAATTAGAGCGGAGACTGCAATCCAGACCTTCTCGTCCCAACATCAGTGCCTGACCTCACAAATGCGCTTCTGGAAGAATGGTCAAACATTCCCATAGACACACTCCTAAACCTTGTGGACGGCCTTCCCTGAAGAGTTGAAGCTGTTATAGCTGCAAAGGGTGGGCCGACTCAATATTGAACCCTACGGACTAAGACTGGAATGCCATTAAAGTTCGGTAAAGGCAGGCGTCCCAATACTTCTGACAATATAGTGTATATTCAGAGAAGGACGCGGCTCAGAATTGCTCACTGATCTCTGTGGACAATGTTAGGGCTGAGCACAGCGGTCGCACAGAGGGGCCGTGCACGAGCGAAACAGTCAGACTCATTGTATCCCCTTAAAAACAATAACTGTAAACAAAAACTATAAATTGCAACCTTTTAGGAACCCACCTCTCGCCGATCATTTAATTCCCGCGCACACTGAACGGCGTTCTAATGTAACCAGCCGCTTCCATGGGACGTGACTATTGTGGCACAGGATGCAATTATCAGCAGAGACACAGAATAGGGATTCCATGAAGGGAGGAACAAATGGCGGACCAGGCGGAATCATTCTCGGCGTAGAGGAACATCTTATCTGGAATTAACAATACAGATGATTGTGCGGTTAATTATACCCGTGTATTCCCGTCGTCTGCTCGCAGACTCCCTATTTGTCAGACAGAACCGGGCGCGCTGCGTATCCGTGCTTTAATGTATTACTGAAATTAGCATGGAGGTGATTGTTCGGGTAATTGCGTTTGTGGTTGACTCGCCTGATACATTGTTACCGGCTCTCTCTTCTCATCCTGGGGTGTAATTGTATCTTTTGTCATCCCGGTGTTTAAGATTGGATAACGCTGCCCTGGCATCTCCGGAACTTACTCTTTTTGACGGCTAAACATTACTTCGGAAGGGAATAGAGGTGTGAGGGTCCTCTGCAAGACAGACCTTGTTTGGCGCTTTTTATTAAAAGTGGGAGGGGCAACTTTTAATCTGTCCTCTGGCCTTTCCTTCAGCCTTGCACAGTTATACCGGCTCCTCTCCTGGACTGCAATGGTTTCACCGCACAATGTGAGCTTCCCACAATGTGCATTAGAACCGGCATCAAGTCAGAGAGAGCCTGCCGCATTTCTTGGCTGGATGATGTCCAGCAGGGGAGGACTGGGCCAGGGGGCAGGGGGGCAATTGCCCCCTGGGCTGCTCTGATGCCCCATAAAAAGGCTACACCCCTTCTGCCACAGACATTCCTGGTGAAGAGAAGTAAAAAGTCCCCACCGCTGACCTACTGAGTGCGGGATGGAGACAAGGAAAAAGTGCAGCCCCCCCCCCCCCCCTGCATGGATGGTGTAAACTGTGTCTGAGCAGAAGCCGGTTCCATGCCCCACTGGAGACTCTCCTCCCCCCGCCAGCCCTGACTGAGCTGCCCCAGCTCCCCCAAACTGCCCCCTCTTGGCCAGGTGGGGAACCTGGATTCGATCAATAGAGAATACCTGGAGCAAAGCTTCAGCCTGGAATGGGGGTCAGGAGGAGGCCAAGAAGAGGAAGAGTGGGAGGGGGGCCGAGTTGCTACACCATGGGCCTCTGATTTGTGGGCCAAAAGTTGCCAGTCAGCCCCTGACGTCCAGCATCATAAAGCTCTTTCCTCCCCAGCCTAACTGTCCCTGGCTCATCACTTGCATTCATTGAGTTTCAGTTTAATCATGGAGACTCAGAATCACATGTGAGCAATACCTAGGGGGATCTACATGTAAACTCAGCCTGCCTAGGAACCCACTCCCCCAGGCTGACGTCCACCCATCACGTAGAGTTGGGCCAAACAACCCCTGGTTTGGTTCACGCCAGAACTCTCAACCATGGCAAAAGTGCGGACCCCAAACTCTGAAACCTATTAAAGTCTATGGGACCCAAACTTGAAAAATCAATAGTGCCAATTTTGAAGGCTTATATGCAAGTTATTGGGCATACAAAGGGTATGGGGGCCCAGGTAATGCCCTGGGGGACATGTATCAATGTAAAAAAAAGGAGCAGTCGATGCATAAAGTGAAACAATAAAAATGAAATATTCCTTTATATATAGTGCCTTGGGGGTCCCCTTAGTCTGCCTGTATTGTGGCGCATCTGTACCATGTATAGAACCTGCTGCAGCAAAACTGATACCTGCCTGAACCTTTGAGAAAGCCTTTTGGGTGCTATGCCTGAGTTGAGCAGTGATGTTATCACGCTGGGACGAGGTGGGGCTGTGTATGCAGAGGATTGTATTGTGAAATGCTTGTTTTTTACTTGTGAAATGTGAGTGGATTTTTATTTGGAAATAAATACTTTTTATTAGTGATTTGCACTATGGTTGTTTCCTCGTGCCTCCTATATGATTGACACCACGCTGAGAGCTGCTGAGAGCCACGGATTCAGAGTGTACAGCAAGTGGGAGTGGTGCCACTTATAGCACTGCAAAGCTAAATTGCAAATTGAATCAGTTTATTGATGGACTGTATATACAGTATCTCACAAAAGTAAGTACACCCCTCACATTTTTGTAAATATTTTATTCTATCTTTTCATGTGACAACACTGAAGAAATGACACTTTGCTACAATGTAAAGTAATGAGTGTACAGCTTGTATAACAGTGTAAATTTGCTGTCCCCTCAAAATAACTCAACACACAGCCATTAATGTCTAAACCGCTGGCAACAAAAGTGAGTACACCTCTAAGTGAAAATGTCCCAATTGGGCGCAAAGTGTCAATATTTTGTGTGGCCACCATTATTTTCCAGCACTGCCTTAACCCTCTTGGGCATGGAGTTCATCAGAGCTTCACAGGTTGTCACTGGAGTCCTCTTCCACTCCTCCATGACGACATCACAGAGCTGGTGGATGTTAGAGATCTTGCGCTCCTCCACCTTCTGTTTGAGGAAACCCCACAGATGCTCAATAGGGTTTAGGTCTGGAGACATGCTTCGCCAGTCCATCACCTTTACCCTCAGCTTCTTTACCAAGGCAGTGGTCGTCTTGGAGGTGTGTTCACGGTCATTATCATGTTGGAAAATTACCCTGTGGCCCAGTCTCTGAAGGGAGGGGATCATGCTCTGCTTCAGTATGTCACAGTACATGTTGGCATTCATGGTTCCCTCAATGAACTGTAGCTCCCCAGTGCCGGCCGCACTCATACACCCCCAGACCATGACACTCCCACCATCATGCTTGACTGTAGGTAAGACACACTTGTCTTTGTACTCCTCACCTGGTTGCCGCCACACACGCTTGACACCATCTGAACCCAATAAGTTTATCTTGGTCTCATCAGACCACAGAACATGGTTCCAGTAATCCAGGTTCTTAGTCTGCTTGTCTTCAGCAAACTGTTTGCGGGCTTTCTTGTGCATCATCTTTAGAAGAGGCTTCCTTCTGGGATGACAGCCATGCAGACCAGTTTGATGCAGTGTGCGGCGTATAGTTGGAGCACTGACAGGCCGACCCCCCACCCCTTCAACCTCTGCAGCAATGCTGGCAGCACTCATACATCTATTTCCCAAAGACAACCTTTGGATATGACGCTGAGCTCGTGCACTCAACTTCTTTGGTCGACCATGGCGAGGTCTGTTCTGAGAGGAACCTGTCCGGTAAACCGCTGTAAGGTCTTGGCCACCGTGCTGCAGCTCAGTTTCAGGGTCTTGGCAATCTTCTTATATCCTAGGCCATCTTTATGTAGAGCAACAATTCATTTTTTTCAGATCCTCAGAGAGTTCTTTGCCATGAGGTGCCATGTTGAACTTCCAGTGACCAGTATGAGAGAGTGAGAGCGATAACACCAAATTTAACACAACTGCTCCCCATTCAGACCTGAGACCTTGTAACACTAACGAGTCACATGACACTGAGGAGGGAAAATGGCTAATTGGGCCCAATTTGGACATTGTCACTTAGGGGTGTACTGACTTTTGTTGCCAGTGGTTTAGACATTAATGGCTGTGTGTTGCGTTATTTTGAGTGGACAGCAAATTTACACTGTTATACAAGCTGTACACTCACTACTTTACATTGTAGCAAAGTGTCATTTCTTCAGTGTTGTCACATGAAAAGATAGAATAAAATATTTACAAAAATGTGAGGGGTGTACTCTCTTATGTGTCATACTCTGTATTGTTATGGTTAGCTAAAGTTAAAAAACACTAACGTCGCATGAAAGTCACATTTAAGTCAAATCATGTCACAGTGCAAAGTTGCACTGGAAGTCGCATTACTTTGGGGTCCCAGCAGTGTGAACCGAGCTATTGGTCGTGTGACTTCCAGTGCGACTATGCAGTGAAACATACTGTGACTTTAATGCAATATTAGAGTTCAAGGTTGCATAAAAGTAGTGCAGAAACCTTTTAAGGGTTACTCAATACTTCACAAAGATTGTTTGTTTGTTTTGCTTATTGTTATAATTTTTTTGTAACATTGTTTCTTTTTGGAGATCATTTTCTTAATACATCCCACACAAGCCCCCTAGTGGCCACATGTACACTCACCAGCCACTTTATTAGGTACACCTGTTCAATTGCTTGGTAACACAAATTGCTAATCAGCCAATCACATGGCAACAACTTAATACATTTAGGCATCTAGACGTGGTGAAGACGATTTGCTGAAGTTCAATCCGAGCATCAGAATGGGGAAGAAAGGGGATTTAAGTGACTTTGAATGTGGCATGGTTGTTGGTGGCAGATGGGCTGGTCTGAGTATTCCTGGGATTTTCACCCACAACCACCAGGGCCCAAGTGGCCTGACAGCAGTGCAGGGCTGAGAGGCGCTTGCCACCTGCTAAGTTTGGCGGTGAGATGCACATGGGAATCGGGACTAATGCTTGGCTGGGGCTGGGCAGGTGGGGCCCCCGGGCAACTGCCCAGTGTGCCTATTCGGTAAGATGGCCCTGGGTCCAACCCGCTACTAGCAAGGTGTACCTAATAAAGTGGCCACATGTATATGTCAATCAATGGCGACCAGGGTTCTGGATAGAGCACCCTTAGTAAATTATAAATTAAAGTCTTTGTGCCTGGAGCTGGCAGAATGAGCTCCGCCAAAAAAATGCATTATTATTATTATTATTATTATTAATATTATCATTATTAATATTATTATTAGCATTATCATTGTTATTATTAATATTATTATTACTATTAAATAATATAATTTATATTATTATTATTATTATTATTATCATTATTAATATCATTATTATTATTATCATTATTAATAATAATATTAATATTATCATTATTAATATTATTATTGCTATTATTATTATTAATATTAATATTATCGTTATTAATATTAATATTATTATTATTATTATACAGGATTTATATAGCACCGACAGTTTACGCAGCGCTTTACAATATAAAAGGGAGACAATACATTTACTATACAATAAAATACAAGAGGATTAAGAGGGCCCTTACAGAAGAGCTTACAATCTAATAGGCCTTATAAGACTTTCTTTTCCAAATTTTTGGAAGGCACCTTTAATAAAAACTCCCAACTAACTGTCAGCGGCACGTATAAAGAGAGAAGGATTAGGGAGAAGGATTACGGCCCTGTTGCAATCATCTAACCTCAGGCAGATCAGTCAGGCTGCTAATGAACTAATAATTAAAATGAATGACACACTGATCGTTAATAGTGTCATCCATTATAATATGAGCGCGGCGCCGCGTCCTGGAGGAAACGACAAGATTAGCAGTTTTCATCTCAGCGTGTACAAGCCACAAATTAGACAATTAATATAGGAAACAAAATGACCGAGGTACAGAGGACGCTTTCAAGATGGCGCGGCGGGCGCCAAACGCTGCTCGATTGTGGGTATTTTTTTTAATCACTTAGCAGCATGAGGCTCTCCTCAGCTAAATCGATGTGCCGCAAATGGAGCGATGCTCAACAAAAGATTAAATAAAACCGACCTGGAATGGCGTCCTCTGGGTGCTTTTCATCAAGAACTGAAAAGATCACCGCAAACAGGCGGACGACGGCCATTGTCGCTTCTCTTAAAGTGATACTACGCCCTTCGATTTCAAGTGCCGGGACAAGGTCATTTAGCGCCTAGGGCGAAAATGGCAAATTGCGCCCCCCCCCCCAAATATGAGCATTGTGTGTCAGAAACCCCCCCCCCCCCAAAAAAAAAAAAGATTCACGCGCTAATTTTTACCATTACCCCCTAAGCAAAAATTCCCTTTCCAAGTCAAAATTCTCCCTAAACATAAAATGTACTCTCTTCCTGTACAAATCCCCCCTCCCAGCTCAAATCAGCTCCCTTCCTAAATCTTCCCTATTAGCACAAATCCTCTACCCCTAAAATTTCCCCTCTGAGCATAAATCTTCTCCCCTCTCCAAATCCCCCTCTCCTAGCACAAATACCCCCAATTTCCCCTCCTAGCACTAATCCTCCCCCCAATTTCCCCTCCTAGCACTAATCCTCCACCCAATTTCCCCTCCTAGCACAAATCCCCCTAGTCACTTCTAATAGCACAAATCTTTCCCCCCCAAATTGCTCTTCCTAACACAAACCCACCCTCCTAGTGCAAATCCCCCTCCAGATCACCCCTTCTAGCACAACCCTCCAAATCCCCAACTGTGCCCAGAGCAGCCGCTCCCTTCTGCCCACCGCTTGTCCTGGCCCTGCTTAGCAATTATTGAATTGCATGCAGCTCCTTTATCTTTTAAGCCTTTTTTGTTTGTTTTTTTTTTTTTCATTTTTTTTATGCACACATTCTTCACAAATAATTCTTCCAAAAGTGCTGATCCTGCATTTCAAAATTCTTGAAAGTGACTTGTGCTGTGTATGGAGGAGTATAGTCCCATTTCTCTCACCGCCCATGCTCCCACCTGGGACCGAACTCACTGATAAATATTGACCCTCTGAGCATTTGCCGAGGTAGGTCAAATAGCGCTTATCGCCTCTGGTCAGCCTCATGCAGCAAATCATATTTTACTGGATTCTCCACGCCACCATCACACATAGGAAAGGAATCAGTGAAAGTTTATAGCACAGCTCAAAATAAAAACCCCAATAAACATACAATCCGATCCATGCTGGAGCCAGCATGCGGAAGTGACGTGGTACTGGAAGTCTCCACCCCTACGTGTTTCGCCACCAGGACGTCATCAGGAGGCGGTCCCAGACTATTTGTCAGCAGATCATTCCAGGTGCCAGGGGGGCATCGTACATTGTGAGTGTACAATATTTTATTTTATGGGGATGTTTTTAATTACAGTGTTGCACCGGGGAGCTATAGTTCATTGAGGAAACCATGAATGCCAACATGTACTGTGACATTCAAAACAAACAGGTGCTGCGCCAGAAAAATGAATAGTGAATATATCAAAAACAAAAAATGATATGTATAATGACAATATGTGTAAATAATAAGCAAACTCAATGACCTTAAATCATAAGTGCTTCCAAATATCACACAAAAAAAAATCAAAAAATAATTAACTACTTGCCGACCGCCGCATGGCTATTTACTGCGGTGGTCAGCCCCTCACAGGCAAAGCGACGTAGGTCCACGTCGCTAGCCTGTGAGGCTTCTGGGGAGCGAGCGTGCGCCGCCGGAGGCGAGCTCCCGCTCCCGCGCGGTCACGGACCCCCCCGCGCGTGTGCCCGGCGGACCCGATGTCCCCCGGGCACTCGCGATCGTCCGTGACACCGGAAGAAAGGCAGGCGGCTGATGTAAACAAAGCCGCCTGTCATTCTTCCCTGTGTAAGAATGGAGATCAGACGGTTCTACTATGTAGGACCGTTGATCTCTTTTCTTATACCAGTAGCCATGTCCAATCACAGTAAGAAGCACACCCCTAGGACACACTTAACCCCTCCCACTCCAATACAGTTAACCCCTTCACTGCCAGTGTCATTTTTACAGTAACAGTGCATATGTATAGCACTGATTACTGTAGAAATGTCACTGGTAACCCCAAAAGTGTCAAAAATGTCAGTCAAGGGTCCGATCTGTCCGCCGCAATGTCACAGTCCCGCAAAAAAAAATTGCAGATCGCCGCCATTACTCGTTAAAAAAAAAAACAACAAACATGACAAAAATCTTTCCCTTTGTTAGTAAACGCGATAACTTTTGCGCAAACCAATCAAAATACGCTTTTTGCGATTTTTTTTTACCAAACATATGTAGCAGAAAACAAATTGGCAAAAAATTTTAAAAAAATTTGATTTTTACATTTTTTTGGGGGGGAATTTCATATAAAAAAATGTGAAAAATATTGTTATTTTTTCAAAATTTACCCTATTTTTTTGTTTATAGCGCAAAAAGTAAAAATCACACAGGTGATCAAATACCACCAGAAGAAAGCTCTGTTTGTGGCAAAAAAAGGACGTAAATTTCGTTTGGGTACGGCGTCGCACGACCGTGCAATTGTCAGTTAAAGTCGCTCAGTGCCAAATCGCAAAAAGTGGCCTGGACGTAAGACAGCAAAATCCTCCGGTGGTAAAGTGGTTAAAATCAATATACTCACAAACAGCCACTTGGAGTCATGCTTGTAGCAATGAGATCGCACAGCTGAGAGGATACACCGAGCAGCAGGGAAGGCTCCGCCCCCTATATGCGTTACGTCTAAACCTATTGGGCGCTGACTTCTACTGGGGGGGGGGGCAATTTTTATTTTGCCTAGGGCAGCAAAAATCCTTGCACCGGCCCTGTTCACACCACATTGAGACTTATCGCACAGCGCAGGAGAGTGAAAATAGCGACTATTTCACCTGCCTTCCCGTGCTTGACCCTGCTTGCCCTTGACCAATCTCTGCATTCCCGCCTGCCTATTGTGACCTCGGATTGTACTCTGACTCCGCCCCTGTCTTGTGCGTCTGTTGCCCGACTCCAGCCTGTATCCTGACTCTGCTTCCATCTTATGTTCCTGTACCTTCGCTGCCCGGTTGTTGATGACCTTTCGGCTAGTGTCCCGGTTAAACACTTAAGCCCCGGAAGATTTTACCCCCTTCCTGACCAGGGCCAATTTTGCGTTTCGGCACTGCGTGACTTTAACGGACAATTGCGCGGTCGTGCGACGTTGTACCTAAACGAATTTGACGTCCTTTTTTCCCACAAACAGAGCTTTCTTTTGGTGGTATTTGATCACCTGTGCGATTTTTTGATCATGCGCTATAAACAAAAAAAAATTTTGAAAAAATAACAATATTTTTCACATTTTTTTTATATGAAATTCCCCAAAAAAATGTAAAAATCAAAATTATTTAACATTTTCAGCCAATTTGTTTTATGCTACCTATGTTTGGTAAAAAAAATCACAAAAAGCGTATTCTGATTGGTTTGCGCAAAAGTTATCGCGTTTACTAACAAAGGGAAAGATTTTTGTAATTTTTATTGTTTTTTTTTAACAAGTAATGCCGGCGATCTGCAATTTTTTTTGCGGGACTGCGACATTGCGGCGGACAGATCGGACCCTTGACTGACATTTTTGACACTTTTGGGGTTACCAGTGACATTACTACAGTAATCAGTGCTATACATATGCACTGTTACTGTAAAAATGACACTGGCAGTGAAGGGGTTAACTTTTTTTGAGAGGGAAGGGTGGTGTATGTCCCTAGGGGCGGGATTCTAACTGTGATTGGCTGTGGCTTGAGGTGTAGGAACAGTGATCAACGGTCCTACATAGTAGAACCGTATGATCATTGTTTCTACACAGGGGAGAATGACAGGCGGCTTTGTTTACATCAGCCGCCTGCCTTTCTCCCTCTGCACCGACGATCGCCGAGTGACCAGCGGACATCGGGTCCACGGGTCACTCGCGCGGGGGGGTCCGTGACCGCGCGGGAGCGCGCCTCCGGGGGCGCGCGCTCGCTCCCTAGACCCTCACAGGTTAGCGACGTAGACCTACGTCACTCTGCCTGTGAGGGGCTGCCTGCCGACGTAAATAGTCGTGCGGCAGTCGGCAAGTGGTTAAGCTCCTACCTGCTGATCAAGCTTCACCATATTCCAACTCCTGGTTCCTGCTTGGTCATCCACGGTCATCTGTTTCCTGCAAACCTCAGCTGGCACTGCCTGTTATACCAGCCCTCGTGCCACTCTGTGTCCTCCTACCAGGGGTGTTGGACAAGAGGTGCAAGAGAAGCGCCCTCTACAGCTCGATCTCCACCAGGTACGTGACATTATTACAGGTCCACTTTACAATAAGTCCTTGTTATGCCGTGTCTGTGCAGAAGATGAACTGCTTGAATAATAACATTCATTTTTTACAGGCGAAAAACAAAGGTCTGGATAACGGCCAAAAAAATGAATGAGGATTAAATATCCCAAGTCGCCCTTTTCCTTTTTGCATTCGGCGTTTCTCCTCACCGGCTCTCTATAAATCCTCCATTTCACACAGATCAAAAAAATGTGAAATTGAGGATTTGCTTCGAGGTTCTGTCCTGAAGTTCCAACGTTCTGCTTGCTGAATAAAACTGCTAAATGGACATTTTATGTATTCAATAATAATGTCTGCATGGAGAGGACACAGCCCGTTCCCCCAGGGCCAGCACTGTGACATTAACCACTTCTGGACCGGAAGATTTCCCCCCCTTAATGACCAGGCCATTTTTTGTGATTCGGCACTGCGTTAATTTAACGGACAATTACGCAGTTGTGCGGCGCTGTACCCAAAATAAAATTGATCTCCTTTTTTTCCCACAAACAGAGCTTTCCTTTGGTGGTATTTGATCACCTGTGTGATCTTTATTTTTTGCGCTATAAACAAAAAAAGAGCGACAATTCTGAAAAAAAAAAAAAAAACAATATTTTTCACATTCTGCTCTATAACATTCCCAAAAAAAAAAAAAAGTTGATCACCTGTGCGATTTTATTTTTTATTTTTTGCGCCATAAACAAAAAAAGAGCGACAAAACCATGGTGTCACCCAACCCCCCAACCCCCAACTTTGTACAGACTCAACTCCCTTCCAGCCCCCCTTCCTTAGCATAGAATTGTACAGATCTCCAGAATGAGTCTCCCTCGGCTCAGCACCCCCTCCACCGTATTTATTGGACAGTTTATAGAGATATCTATGTGTAGTACCTGTACAAGTAGACAGCCCCTCCCATCTCCCAGGTATATATTGCACAGCATATTGAGATATATGTATTGTCTTGTACAGGTAGAAAGTGACCCCTCCCCTCCCCATCCACCAGGTATATATTGTACAGGATATAAAGATATTTATGTGTAATACCTGTACAGGTAGACAGGGACCTCCTCTCCATCCCCCAGGTATATACAGTATATAGAGATATATGTGTATTGTACCTGTACAGGTAGGCAGTGACCCCTCCCCATCCCCCAGGTATGTATTGTATAGAATATACTGATATCTATGTGTAGTACCTGTACAGGTAGACAGTGACCCCTCCCCATCCCCCAGGTATATATTGTACAGTATATAGAGATATCTATGTGTAGTACCTGTACAGGTAGACAGTGACCCCTCCCCATCCCCCAGGTATATATTGTATAGTATATAGAGATATCTATGTATAGTACCTGTACAGGTACACAGTGACCCCTCCCCATCCACCAGGTATATATTGTACAGGATATAAAGATATTTATGTGTAGTACCTGTACATGTAGACAGGGAAGTCCTCTCCATCCCCCAGGTATATATGGTACAGTATATAGAGATATATGTGTAGTACCTGTACAGGTAGGCAGTGACCCCTCCCCATCCCCCAGGTATATATGGTACAGTATATAGAGAGATATGTGTATTGTACCCCTGTACAGGTAGGCAGTGACCCTCTCCCCATCCCCCAGGTATATATGGTACAGTATATATAGATATATGTGTATTGTACCTGTAAAGTTAGGCAGTGACCCCTCCCCATCCCCAAGGTATATATGGTACAGTATATAGAGAGATATGTGTATTGTACCTGTACAGGTAGGCAGTGACCCCCCCATCCCCCAGGTATATATGGTACAGTATATAGAGAGATATGTGTATTGTACCTGTACAGGTAAGCAGTGACCCCTCCTCATCCCCCAGGTATATATGGTACAGTATATAGAGATATCTATGTATTGTACCTGTACAGGTAGGCAGTGACCCCCTCCCCATCCCCCAGGTATATATGGTACAGTATATAGATAGATATGTGTATTGTACCTGTACAGGTAGGCAGTGACCCCCTCCCCATCCCCCAGGTATATATGGTACAGTATATAGAGAGATATGTGTATTGTACCTGTACAGGTAGGCAGTGACCCCCCCCCCATCCCCCAGGTACATATGGTACAGTATATAGAGAGATATGTGTATTGTACCTGTACAGGTAGGCAGTGACCCCTCCCCATCCCCCAGGTATATATTGTATAGTATATAGAGATATCTATGTATAGTACCTGTACAGGTAGACAGTGACCCCCTCCCCATCCACCAGGTATATATTGTACAGGATATAAAGATATTTATGTGTAGTACCTGTACATGTAGACAGGGAAGTCCTCTCCATCCCCCAGGTATATATGGTACAGTATATAGATATATATGTGTACTGTACCTGTACAGGTAGGCAGTGACCCCCTCCCCATCCCCCAGGTATATATGGTACAGTATATAGAGATATATGTGTATTGTACCTGTACAGGTAGGCAGTGACCCCTCCCCATCCCCCAGGTATATATGGTACAGTATATAGAGAGATATGTGTATTGTACCTGTACAGGTAGGCAGTGACCCCCCCCCATCCCCCAGGTATATATGGTACAGTATATAGAGAGATATGTGTATTGTACCTGTACAGGTAAGCAGTGACCCCTCCTCATCCCCCAGGTATATATGGTACAGTATATAGAGATATCTATGTATTGTACCTGTACAGGTAGGCAGTGACCCCCTCCCCATCCCCCAGGTATATATGGTACAGTATATAGATAGATATGTGTATTGTACCTGTACAGGTAGGCAGTGACCCCCTCCCGATCCCCCAGGTATATATGGTACAGTATATAGAGAGATATGTGTATTGTACCTGTACAGGTAGGCAGTGACCCCTCCCCATCCCCCAGGTATATATGGTACAGTATATAGAGAGATATGTGTATTGTACCTGTACAGGTAGGCAGTGACCCCCCCCCCATCCCCCAGGTACATATGGTACAGTATATAGAGAGATATGTGTATTGTACCTGTACAGGTAGGCAGTGACCCCTCCCCATCCCCCAGGTATATAGTGTACAGTATATAGAGATATATGTACAGTATAGTATCTGTATAGGTGGACAGTGCCCCCCCCCCCCATTCCCCAGGTATATGTGGTACAGTATCCCAAAAGTAACTGGTATTATGATTTAGGAAAAGGAAGTGTATCTTATACTTCATTAGAAGCGCCTAGAATCTTGCTGCCCTCTCAGGACGATGGGTATCCACAAGAACTAGAAAGATAACGAAAACAAAGAAGGGTGCACCAACCTAATGCAATTCCATTCAACATTTATTGAAAGATAAAACAAACGCATGTAATCAATACGCATGTCAAAGCACTGTTTGGACAGATATCCTCCTGCTTTGTGCCTCCTACAGCTCTGCCTTCTCTCCTTGTGCAGGGGGACTGATCTTGTCTCCACCCCCACCTGTAGTTTTCTGCAGGCAGCCAGCAGTGGGTGGAGCCTGCAGGGTCCCTCCCACAGCTCTGCTCCCTCCCCTTGTGCAGGAGCACTGGTCTTGTCTCCACCCCCTCCTATAGTTTACTGCAGGCAGCCTGTAGTGGGTGGAGCCTGCTGGGTCCCTCCCACAGCTCTGCTCCCTCCCCTTGTGCAGGAGGACTGGTCTTGTCTCCACCCCTCCTGTAGTTTACTGCAGGCAGCCTGTAGTGGGTGGAGCCTGCAGGGTTCCTTCCAGAGCTCTACTCCCTTCCCTTGTGCAGGGGGACTGGTCTTGTCTCCGCCTCCTCCTGTAGTTTACTACAGGCAGCCTGTAGTGGGTGGGGCCTGCAGGGTTCCTCCCACAGCTCTGCTCCCTCCCCTGGTGCAGGGGGACTGGTCTTGTCTCCGCCTCCTCCTGTAGTTTACTACAGGCAGCCTGTAGTGGGTGGGGCCTGCAGGGTTCCTCCCAGAGCTCTGCTCCCTCCCCTTGTGCAGGGGGGCTGGTCTTGTCTCCGCCTCCTCCTGTAGTTTACTACAGGCAGCCTGTAGTGGGTGGGGCCTACAGGCTATTTACAGCACACAGATGACGTCACTACTACTTTTACAAGGTAATATCTGGGATTGCCAAGGGATTTGATGCACACAGTAAGAAATGTATTTTAACCACTTCCCGCCAACCTGGCGCATATTTTTGGCCTCTTGGTGGGTGGGCTTTCTCGCCGAGCAACCACATATATGCCATCTTACTGTGCTTAGCGCGTGCTACCTGGGCGCTCCTAGCACAGTAACCAACAGGTGCCGGAAAACTCCTCATTAATATTTGTGATCAAGAGCTTTCTGATCATGTGATTGGCATTCACAGCAGTCACAGGATTGCAGTGCCCGCCTCTACCTCCTGGGATTTAGATCCACTTAAGAGGCCGGGAGGTGGTGGCAGGAATGGGTTAATTAAAGTTTTGCTGCTGGGAGTTCAGCTTTAACCGCTTGCCGACCGCCCTCCACATATATACTTTGGCAGGCTGGCTCGGCTGCGCGAATCGCCGTACCTGCATGGCGATCTGCGGGAGCGCTCCTGGGGGCGAGCGCGCTCTGCCAGCATCACGCTCCCGCCCCCATTCAGCAGCGGGGGCTCCGATGCACGGGGCCGGCGGCATCGATTGCCCCTGGGCACCTGCGATCGTTCCCCGCTGAGAGAGAAGAACGATCGGCTGTTGTAAACACAGCTGACCCTTCTTCTCCCTGGAATGATCACAGAGCGCCTGTGATCCTTCTATATAGGATCACAGGTCTCTGTGTTGATTCTACAAGTCCCTCCCCCATACAGTTAAAAAACACCCCTAGGCTCACAATTAACCCCTTAACCCCTGGGTTAACCCCTTCCTGCCAGTGTCATTTTTACAGTAACAGTGCATATGTATAGCACTGATTACTGTAGTAATGTCACTGGTCCCCCCAAAAGTGTCAAAAATGTCAGTCAGGGGTCCGATCTGTCCGCCGCAATGTCACAGTCCCGCAAAAAAAAATCGCAGATCGCCACCATTACTAGTTAAAAATAACAAACAATAAAAATGACAAAAATCTTTCCTGTAGTTAGTAAACGCAATAACTTTTTTGCAAACCAATCAAAATACGCTTATTGGGATTTTTATTTTTTTACCAAAATTATGTAGCAGAAAATAAATTGGCCTAAAATTATGAAAAAAATTTATTTTTAATTTTTTTGGGGGAATTTTATAGAGCAGAATGTGAAAAATATAGTTTTTTTTTTTTATTCAGAATTGTCGCTCTTTTTTTGTTTATAGCGCAAAAAATTAAAAATCGCACAGGTGATCAAATACCACCGAAAGAAATCTCTGTTTGTGGGAAAAAAAGGACGTCAATTTTATTTGGGTACAGCGTCGCACGACCGCGTAATTGTCCGTTAAAATAACGCAGTGCCGAATCGCAAAAGATAGCCTGGTCATTAAGGGGGCAAATCCTTCCGGTCCAGAAGTGGTTAAACATACATAAAAATGGGCATTTCTGGGACTGGAGGGACCGGGGGCCAAACTGAACGTAAAATCTATACTGACTCCACACTATAGATTTTACATTGAGGCAATGGAAACCCTCCCAGCAGGACTTCCACTTCTCTGTCCAATTTCCAAAGAGGATTAAATCCATAATGAGGATTAAAATGCAAAGTCCATGTAGTGTGGAGAAGACTTTTTTCAGTTTATGTTGCTCAGTAAACAAACTGCTTCCTGGAGGAAAGGCGTCTGACATGGGGAAGTTTAAAGCAAAGGTGGGGGACTTGAGTCACATGACTTGACTTGAGTCAGACTTAAGTCACCAGTTTGAGGACTTGAGACTTGCTTGACTAAAATGAATAAAAGACTCGACGACTTTGACTTGAGACATATGACTCGAAGTGACTTTACTTTTTTAACCACTTTACCACCGGAGGATTTTGCTGTCTTAGGTCCAGGCCACTTTTTGCGATTCGGCGCTGTGCGAGTTTAACTGACAATTGCGCGGTCATGCGGCGCTGTACCCAAACGAAATTTACGTCCTTTTTTTCCCACAAGCAGAGCTTTCTTTTGGTGGTATTTGATCACCTGTGCGATTTTTACTTTTTGCGCTATAAACAAAAAAAGAGCGTTTATTTTGAAAAAATAAAAATATTTTTCACATTTTTTTATATGAAATTCCCCCCCCCCCCCCAAAAAAATGTAAAAATCAAAATGTTTTAAAATTTTTGGCCAATTTGTTTTCTGCTACATATGTTTGGTAAAAAAAATCACAATAAGCGTATTTTGATTGGTTTGCGCAAAAGTTATTGCGTTTACTAACTAAGGGAAAGATTTCTGTCATTTTTGGGTTTTTTTTAACGAGTAATGGCGGCGATCTGCGATTTTTTTTGCAGGACTGCGACATTGCGGCGGACAGATCGGACCCTTCACTGACATTTTTGACACTTTTGGGGTTACCAGTGACATTACTACAGTAATCAGTGCTATACATATGCACTGTTACTGTAAAAATGACACTGGCAGGGAAGGGGTTAATTTTATTGGAGAGGGAGGGGTTAATGTATGCCTGGTGCTTACTGACGTGTGTTGGGGGGAGGTGACTGAGTGACACAGGGACAGATCGCAGGTTCAGCTATGCTGAACCCTGCAATCTGTCACCCCTTGTCACTTAGGAGATCCACCCGCTTTGTTTACACGGGCGGGCGGATCTCCAAACTAGATTCCCCGACGATCGGGGGAAGAGCGGCGGTGATCACCGCCGCTCCTCCCCTGGCCCGACTCCCGCTGTGACTGAAAACAGCGGGAGCGCGCCTCCGGCGGCGCGCGAGCACCGCCTTCAGGGGGAGGAGTCCAGCGACGTAGTACGGTAACGAACCACTTTGCCACAGTACGGTCAATGTGACCGGTCGGCTAGTGGTTAAGTTATTAAATATTTGCATTTTCTCAAGATGTGTTAAAGCAAAATTTATGTGCCTGTTATGTTTCTGACACCAGTCACTTAAAACGCCTCAGTGTGTTCTGATTTTTAGGACACTGGCTGTTTAACAATAGAAATACTTAACATGTTTTTAGTGACTGTGGTGTTGAAACATGACCAGAGGAAGGATTTTGAGCTGTTTGGGCATTCAAAGTGTTTCTTTAATATGCCATGAAAAAAGCACTAAGCAGTTTTGTTAATGTTGAAAATAAAACAAAACCTTTCTTGACCACTGACTTTAGAGTCGGTTCACAATGGGACGACACGACTCTGTACTACTTCCCATGCATTCCCATGAACCACGACTTCGGAGCGACTTGCAGGGACTTCACATAATGGAAGTCTATGCAAGTCGCTCCGAGGTCGCCCTGAAGTAGTACAGGACCCTTTTTCTAAGTCGGAGCGACTTGTGTCGCTCCTATTAGAACGGGTCCTGTAGCAGTCAATGGACCGCGAGGGAGCGCGACTTGTCAGCCTGACAAGTCACCTAATAAGTCGCTCTAGTGTGGACTGAGTCTCAACTGATTTAAAGGTGAAAATTGGGGTAGATCAGTATTTTGACTTGATTTGTGACTTGACCAAAATAAATGACTTGCTTGACTTCTAGCAGTGACTCGACTTGACTTGCTTGTTTTTCGCCACAGTAACATGGGACTTGCTTGAGACTTGAAGGTTAAGACTTGAGACTTGCTTGTGACTTGCACATGTGTGACTTACTCCCATGTCTGGTTTAAATTCCCTTTCTAAAGTCTGCGTGTTTTAGCGTCGCCTCTCGCCGTCGTACATAACCACTTCTGGACCGGAAGGATTTTCCCCCTTAATGACCAGGTCATATTTTGCAATTCGGCACTGCGTTACTTTAACGGACAATTGCGTGGTCGTGCGGCGCTGTACCCAAATAAAATTAATGTATTTTTTTCCCACAAACAGAGCTTTCTTTTGGTGGTATTTGATCACCTCTGCAATTTTTATTTTTTGCGCTATAAACAAAAAAAAAGAGCGACAATTCTGAATAAAAAAAAAATAAAACTATATTTTTCACTTTCTGCTATATAACATTCCCCAAAAAAAAAGAATTTAAAAATCAAATTTTTTTAACATTTTAGGCCAATTTGTTTTCTGCTCCATCGTTTTGGTAAAAAAAAAAAAAAAATTGCAATAAGCGTATTTTGATTGGTTTGCGCAAAAGTTATTGCGTCTACTAACTACGGGAAACATTTATGTTAATTTCTTTTTTTTTACTAGTAATGGCCGCAACCTGCGATTTTTTTTGTGGGACTGCGACATTGCAGTGGACAGATCGGACCCCTAACTGACATTTTTTAACGGACAATTGCACGGTTGTGCGACGCTGTACCCAAATAAAATTGTTGTCCTTTTTTTCCCACAGAGCTTTCTTTTGGTGGTATTTGATCACCTCTGCAATTTTTATTTTTTACGCTATAAACAAAAAAAAGAGCGACAATTCAGAAAAAAATATATATATTTTTCACATTCTGCTATATAACATTCCCAAAAAAAAAAAAATTAAAAATCCAAATTTTTTAACATTTTTTGCCAATTTGTTTTCTGTTACATATTTTTTGGAGCAATAAGCGTATTTTGATTGGTTTGCGCAAACTTTATTGCATCTACTAACTACAGGAAAGATTTATGTCATTTTTATTGGGTTTTTTTTCCTAGTAATGGCGGCGATCTGCAATTTTTAGCGGGACTGTGACATTGCAGCAGACAGATCGGACCCCTGACTGACATTTTTGATACTTTTGGGGGGACCAGTGACATTACTACAGTAATCAGTGCTAAAAATATGCACTGTCACTGTAACAATGACACTGGCAGGGAAAGGGTTAACAGCATGGGTGATCAAGGGGTTAAATGTGAGCCTAGGGGAGTGATTCTAACTGTGGGGGGGGGTGTGGCTTGTGAAATGACCATAGAGACCTGTGATCCTATATAGTAGAAGGATCACAGGCGCTCTGTGATCATCCCAGGGAGAAGGACGGTCTGCAGTGTTTACAACATCCGACCGTCCTTCTCTCTCAGCGGGGCGCGATTGCGGGTGTCAGGCAGCAATCGGAGCTGCCTGCCCCGTGCATCGGAGTCCCCGCTGTTGAGATTCCCCTCTGGGTGATCTCTGTACATTGCAGGGATTTTAACAAACTTTGTTGCAGATTCCTACCTTTTATTATTCTGAAGAAATCATTGTTTGTTCCTCTGTGCTGAGTGGGTCTAATGGGAGTGGTTTCATAATTATCTATCAGCTGTGGCAGCTGCGGAGCTCTAATGAGGAAATCTGCTGGGCCTGCATCCCTTTAGACGTGTTCCTATTGGGAGTATCTCACCAAAAATGAAATTTTTGTTGCAGGGGATGCCAGAATATTTTTTTTATAATTTTTTTTAAGGTTGGGGGTTAATTATTATTCTTGTACTATGACATATTATTCATTTATTTTATTTATTTATTATTTAGGATGATTTTTGTTATTTCTGTATTTATTTTACATTTATTTATTCATATACTATTGATTTTTTTTTTTAAATTGAGCAGAAAATCACACAAATATGCGTAGCAAAACACGCAAATGCGCACAAAAAACACGCGAATGATGCGGTTTTCATGTAATATTACATATTATTCATTTATTTTATTTATTTATTATTTAGGATGATTTTTGTTATTTCTGTATTTATTTTACATTTATTTATTCATATACTATTGATTTTTATTTTTTTTTTAAATTGAGCAGAAAATCACACAAATATGCGTAGCAAAACACGCAAATGCGCACAAAAAAACACGCGACTGATGCGGTTTTCATGTAATATTACATATTATTCATTTATTTTATTTATTTATTATTTAGGATGATTTTTGTTATTTCTGTATTTATTTTACATTTATTTATTCATATACTATTGATTTTTTTTTTTTTTAAATTGAGCAGAATATCACACAAATATGCGTAGCAAAACACGCAAATGCGCACAAAAAAACACGCGAATGATGCGGTTTTCATGTAATATTACATATTATTCATTTATTTTATTTATTTATTATTTAGGATGATTTTTGTTATTTCTGTATTTATTTTACATTTCATTTTATGCATATACTATTAATTTTTTATTTTTTTTATTTTTTCATTTGAGCAGAAAATCATGCAAATACGAGTAGCAAAACACGCAAATGCGCACAAAAAACACGTGGATGATGTGGCTTTCATTTATTTCTATGGGAATAAAAATGCGCCAAAACGCTCAAATCTGCCTGATTCGAGCTAAAAAATTCTTCAAGCTACAAAACGCTGAGGTGTGAATAGGGACTAAGTGGAAGTTGGAACTGAAGAGCGCACAAGGCACTTTATTATATGTTGAAGATTTGCTAATTGCAGATAAAAAATTCTTTGGGACTGAACACTTTTTTTTTATTATTTTCTCACCACTTGAATATCATGTTCTGTTTTTGAGCATTGAACGTTATATATTTAATTATTTGTTTGATATAAATTGCAAGCGCTGTTTGCACACAAGGAACATTCCTGTGGGTCTTTTTGAGGAATGTTACAAATAACATGTCCAATGTTAACCTTGAATAATACAGGAATGAAACAAAAGAGCCGCGTTTCGTGTCTCCCCTCCAATCAGAAAAGACGATGTGTGTCTATAATAATAATAGAGAGAAGATGGAAATGTCATCTGACTCACTTATCAGCCGTGTTCACACATTAATCTTTTGCTGATAAAGACAGGATTCTGCCACAACACCGAGAAGATAAAGTCGGGATTCTAATGAATTGTAATTACTGGTGAGAGCAGAGATAATGACGGGAAGAGACGCGTTCCGCCGGTGCTCCGGGGCCGCATCAACCTATAACAGGTCGTAACCTCTGCAGGATTTTCACCTCGGAATGAATTTTAAGGGGAATTTATTTAATATCGATGTGCAGATTTATTTCTTAATGAGTTGATGAACGGGAATCATTTCTTTATGGAAGAGAAGTGTCAATGCCGTCCAATGTAACCAGTTAAGGACCAGGCCTATTTCTGACACTTGTTTACAAGTTAAAAAAAAGTATTTTTTGCTAGAAAATATTACTTAGAACCCTCAAACGTTATATATCTTTTTAGCAGAGATCCTAGAGAATAAAATGGTGATCGTTGCAATACTTTATGTCACACCGCATTTGAGAAACGGTCTTACAAACGCAATTTTTTTGGAAAAAATACACTTTTTGGAATAATAATAATAACAATAATATATTATATATATATATATATATATATATATATATATATATATATATATATACACACACACACACACACATATATATATATATATATATTATTGTTGTTATTATTATTCAAAAAAGTGTATTTTTTCCAAAAAAATTGCGTTTGTAAGACCGTTGCTCGAATACGGTGTGACATAAAGTATTGCAGCGATCACCATTTTATTCTCTAGGATCTCTGCTAAAAAGATATATAACGTTTGGGGGTTCTAAGTAATATTTTCTAGCAAAAAATACTTTTTTTAACTTGTAAACGTTATACTGTATATATATTATTGTTATTATTATTATTGAAAAGAGTTTATTTTTTTCCAAAAAAATTGCGTTTGTAAAACCGTTGTTCAAATATGGTGTGACATAAAGTATTGCAACGATCACCATTTTATTCTCTAGGATCTCTGCTAAAAAGATATATATATATATATATATATATATATATATATATGTATATAGAGTGCAGCTGACAGTTTTCAAAACCAAAAAGGTCATTCCTTTACCAGCCCCTCACCCCAGATCCTTTTTGCAGTGTTGAATACCTCCTGGAAGGCAGGAAGTTTGGGCCTCAGAGCTTCAGGCTCGGGTCACACTATTGCGATGCGGGAAGGCTGCGAATTCGCAGCCTTTTCCCGCATCACACGCGCACCCCCGGCAGTTCACACTGCCATATGCGATCCGCTGGGGGTGTCAATGTAATCTTAACGACACCCCCAGTTTGATCGCATATCGCAGTGCGATCGTGCAGTTCGCACAGGATGGGATCGCACAAGTGTGAACCGCTGTGCGATCCGATCCTGATGCGGCTGCAAAAATGCCTCCTGTGCGTGTTTGCACCGGGTGCGATGCGAATTTAGCCATACAAACTGTATGGCTAAACTCGCACCGCACAGCTGATCGCATGTAATGTCGGAGCAGTGCGCTCCGACATTACATGCGAACCCGGCACTCGCATCAGTGTGAACCGGGTCTCAAACAGAGCTGTTATCTTAACACATCCTGGCAGGCCAGGTTGTAAAACCTTATCTGAGAGCAGATGTCCACTACAGGCTGTGTGGAATTCCACAGCAAATTGGTCATTAGGAAAATGACCACAGTTGCACACAAATTCATAACTTTGTACCCGAACATGACACATTAACAAAAAGTATATATTTGAATGCAAGATAAAATACTGATCGAATTAAGATCAAACATGATCACATTCGTTCCTAGGGAAGACAAGCTAGCGATCAGAGGTTATTCCGAGATAACCCGTGTTTAGTGTCTGTGGATAATAGATTCACTGCCGTACAATAAAATATCAGTTTCAAGAATGTAACCATTACATATTTCGAGATATGAGTTCTGTTAGTAATCTGTCTAAGCATTTTGTGAGCATCCAGGGCCACCCATGGCCCCAGTGTTTATTGGTCAAGTACTTCTGGTGACACCCTCTGAGGGGGTCAGATAAAAAGAGAGAGCTGATGGAGCTCTCAGTCCTCATTCTACCATCCAAGCAGTAACATCGCTCAAGGGATGGACCAATCACCCATGTTCAGCTTCTGAAACTAAGATACACTTGGGACTTTTGAATGCAAGTATTTAATTTCTAATCCTTTATCTATTCTCCTAAATTGCTGTATTGTGTCTCTATTTCTTTGTAACCCATTTTTCTGTAAATATTTTTATTTGCACCAATTTTAACATTCTTTATAATTAAACCTTATTTTGAAAAGTGTTAATTTTGTTTCTAAGCTCTTAAACGCAAGCTAACCAGAACCTGCCTCCTGGAAGAGCGCTACTGTATAGAATAAACCATCTGAATATTCCTGTCTGAGGTGACAGTGTGTGTTACAGATCATTATTCTAAAGTCATAATTGGTATTTCTAAAATTACGAGCGTCCTCTGGGCTCATTATAACGTAGAAGTGGTGGCAGAGAAAGGGTTAATTGTTTAATTAGCCCGGTGACAATCGCTCTCAGTCTGCTGGCATCTAGATCGTGGTCCCGCAAGCTGGACAATCTGTGTGCCGGGTGCAGCTGAGAGTGGCATTGTTACGCAAGTGACGGCAGGGTGTGAGATTGCCTGGTCTTTGGTCACGAGTTGGATGAGAAGGCCAGGGGTCTGATACCCACTACCGTCACATATTGGCTGGCAGCGTACGTGGGATAGTCTTGCATTTAAGAGCATTCAGTGCACTGTTAGGAATTAGCTCTGCACTGAAGGATTGTAACGGTTGTGGAAAGCAGTCCTTAGAGACAAACTGGTGCATGTTTTTTGTTTTTGAAAAGAGACATACAGCAATCTCTACTTTCTACAGCTCCTTCCTATCTTTGCTTTCTGTTCTATCTTTTCTGCTTGCAAACATGCCGGGTTTATCGGATTATAAGAAAATGAACAAAAGTGAACTTACTACTGAGTGCACATCGAGAGGACTTGACGTCAGTGGCAAAAGTCGTGAAGTAATGATTCATGCCCTGCAGGAGTATGATATCCAGGCGATCCAGAACCTGGCAGAACCAGGAGACGGAGTGTCCATTACTTCAGAGCCTAGTGATTCAGGAACGGCCTTGCAGGATGGACTGACACTGGAGTATCACTGGAAGTCACCCCTCAGCCACAGCATGAGCAGACCAGCCCCAGCTTGCCTGCAACCAGCATAGACTCTCCTCAAATGCAGGAAACACTACAACGTGTCAAGGAGATGGATCCTATGGCGTACCTGCAGTTTCTGGAACGCCAGGCTGCGGCTGAGAGAGAGGAATGCCAGGCTGAGAGAGATGAGTGCCGGGCTGAGAGAGAGGCTATGGAGAGGGAGGCTGAACGTCGGTACAACCTGGAGATGGCTAAGCTCCCGCCGCAGCCCCATGCTCAGAACCTCGGATCCCTAGAGCACAGGGACACCTCTCTGCTTGTGAGCCCGGCAGCCAAATTTCCAGTTATGGAAAAGGACAGTGACATTGAGGTGTACCTACTGTCGTTTGAAAAGACTTGCCGTCAGTACCAGCTGCCCCAAGCACAGTGGGCCCGGTGCCTGACGCCAGGGCTGCGAGGCAAGGCCCTGGACGCTTACGTCAAATTGCCAACAGCAAAGGATGGTGATTATGAGGCCATAAAGGCTGCAATCATCCAAAAGTACCAGATAACCCCGGAAGTGTACCAGAAGCGATTTAGGTCCCTGCAAAAGGGGCCTGGGAACTCATGTATGGATGTGGTAAGCCGCTTACGCATCACATTCCGGCAGTGGACTAAGGGCTTGAAAGCCATTACGTTTGAGTCCCTGGAGGATCTCATGATAGGAGATCAACTCTTGCACATCTGTCCTACAGACGTCAGACAGTTTGTGCTGGAACGGAAGCCAGCCTCTGCCCAAGAAGCAGCAGAACTGGCAGATACCTACCTCCACACTCGGGTATCTGACCATCGCAAGGCTCCTCTGTATAGCGCAAAAGGAGGGAAATCGCTCATGGCAACCCCTCCTGCACCTGTGAGTCACGTTCCCCAGCAACCAGCACCTGCAGTCCCTGGTGTCACCTTCACTGCAACTGACACCCGCAGATGCTACACCTGTGGAAAAGCTGGACATCTCAGGACACAGTGCCCTGAGCAGAAGCAGATGACATCACCAGGTCAGCCGACCAGCAACTCTTCCACCGTGCTGTTTGTCCACAGGAGATCCCGAGTGACCACCACCAACTTGCAGCCCGTCACCGTGGGCAACCGGACGGTCACTGGTTTCCGGGACACAGGAGCTGAATTCACCCTGGTCAGACCAGAAGTGATAAGAAGAAGGGACATCATCCCTGGAAAGTTTTTTACCCTCACTGGAGTTGGGGGGACCCGCTCACAGGTACCCTGTGCCCATGTTTTCATTGATTGGGGTGCTGGGAGTGGGATGAGGGAGGTGGGAGTCTCTGAGGAAATTCCCACAGATGTTTTGTTGGGTGCCGACCTAGGTACCCTTGTTTCTTACTACACCCCTGGTAAGAGCACCCTGGATGCCTCCACGGAACTCTCTGGACTTGACAAGGTACTGTGTGCAGATATTGGATTAATGTCTGGGCAACCTATGGATGGACAGAGGGAGGGGGAGGGGAAGGATAGCGTTGAAGTACAAGGTCCTCTATCTTTTGAAGAAGGAAAGGAGGCCCCCTTGCCTGTGAAGTTACCAGGGGTATGCTGTAATAATGTTGATGATGATAATGTTGATGCTAATGATGATGGAAATTATGTTGCTGATAATGATGATGATAATGCTAATGATGTTTTGCCAATCTTGGTGGTCCCTCGCAAGAGGAGGTCTCTGTGCCCTCTCCCTGTTCTGACCCAGTGGACTCCACCTCTGCTAAGCCTCAGCAGCTGTCTTTGTTTGCCACAGGGCGGCTGGCTGGGACTTGTAGTACTGCCTGGCAGCCAGCACTGCAGATCGACCAGGCTCTCAAACAACACAGGAATGGAGCTGAATGGCCCCCTGCTGTGAAGGGTAAACAACAGTTTGACTGGGACAATGAGCAGAGAGGTGTGACAGGCCAACGGGCAGGAGGCCTGGAGACTGAAGGGTTTAAACAGCTGTTCATTGTGTCCAGTCAACCTCACAGACATGTATTGAAGGTGTCACTTGATCTGTTTTGTAAGGATCTCTGTGAGATCAGGTGGACCAGGCCTGGAGTGGAGCACAAGGGTTTGGGGCTTAACCTGATTCTCACACAGCATCCTAGCCCAGCACATGCCAGGGGCAGAGTTAGTACCCCTGAACTGGGAAAGACCGGTGTCCTGTTAGTGGTAGCTGACACTCAGGGAGTGGGCTTGAGCCTTCAGCTGAAGCCACCCTTTCCCCTCCAGGTATCTATGCTGCTGGCAGTGCTTACAGCATGCCGCATCAGAGATATTGGAGACTCTGGGA
Source organism: Pelophylax lessonae (assembly GCF_965119305.1). Taxonomy (NCBI): domain Eukaryota; kingdom Metazoa; phylum Chordata; class Amphibia; order Anura; family Ranidae; genus Pelophylax; species Pelophylax lessonae. The sequence continues at coordinate 8,721,844 of NC_138777.1, read as the reverse complement.
GGGCACACCTTGACGTCCACGAGGTGGGCGCCTGGGTGTCTGCTCCCCCCATGCCTGCGACCTCCCCTGTCCCACAGGAGGCGCATGCCGATGGGGAACAGGAGACCGAGAGAAGGCTTTGTGGAGCCTTTAGCAGGCTGAATGCCAGCCCTGCGATTGTGGCCTACCCTGTGCCCAGGAACCATGAGGTGTCAAAGCAGCTGGCTGGTGCCCGCTGTCTAACCACCTTGAACCTGAGCAAGGGGCGTGGACCAAACCCTCTAACCTGGAAGGCTCAGGACGAACCAGCCTTCTCCACCCCATGTGGCTTAACTGTGTCTACAGCAATGCTAGATGGGGTTAAGAACGCATCAGACCCCTCCCTAAGGGTCATGTGTGATCTAAGGGGAGAGGTTGAACCTTGTGCAGTGGCCTGCTTTAGGGGCCTGGTAGTGTTTGGCCCTGTCTGGGTGGAACACCCAGAGCTCCTGTCCGCAGTCCCAAACATTCTGACACGGCCTAGTTTGACAGTTCTGCATAGTAACTGTCAGATGGACCTGTCAGCGGTTTTGTACTGGGAAAACCACAACTTTGGGTACGTCATTCCTGGGTACAGCTGGCCACAGGAGGATGCTGGGGTGTGACAATAGTGGCTCAGCTGAACCTATGACTGACCAACCCAACAGTACCCTGGTAAAATGGGCCTCCTTGACGCCAGTGTGTCAGAAGGACTGTCTAGCCCTGACGGAGGTACTGGTCCATGCACCTGGGACATGGGGCCCAGAATTTAAACGCCCAGTCCCAGCACAACCCTATGCCATTACCTTTGGGCCAGATGCAGCCCTAGGCCAGAGGGATGCGAAGGGAGAGGAAACTCTCATTCTCTATCTGACCCAGAAGCTGCTCCCCAGGAAAGTAGCATATGTCATCCAGCAGAAGAAAGGCAGCACCCATGGCAACGCTGGTGGTTTGTCGCGACAAGCCGAACCCACGGGAGTCGGTTGCATCAGGAGGGAAATTGCAGTCCCCTCCTATGCACCCACAAGAGGGGGAGGTGTAATGAGATCCTGCGCTGGGGTACGAAAGCAACCATTTTTTGCTCCAGCAGCTGACAGTTTTCAAAACCAAAAAGGTCATTCCTTTACCAGCCCCTCACCCCAGATCCTTTTTGCAGTGTTGAGTATCTCCTGGAATGCAGGAAGTTTGGGCCTCAGAGCTTCAAACAGAGCTGTTATCTTAACGCATCCTGGCAGGCCAGGTTGTAAAACCTTATCTGAGAGCAGATGTCCACTACAGAATGTGTAGAATTCCACAGCAAATTGGTCATTAGGAAAATGACCACAGTTCCACACAAATTCATAACTTTTTACCCGAACATGACACATTAACAAAAAGTATATATTTGAATGCAAGATAAAATACCGATCAAATTAAGATCAACATGATCACATTCATTCCTAGGGAAGACAAGCTAGCGATCAGATGCCTTACGTGTCAGAGGTTATTCTGAGATAACCCGTGTTTAGTGTCTGTGGATAATACTGCCATACAATAAAATATCAGTTTCAAGAATGTAACCATTACATAATTCGAGATATGAGTTCTGTTAGTAATCTGTCTAAGCGGGAGGTGTCTTAGCATTTTATGAGCCTCCAGGGCCACCCATGGCTCCAGTGATTATTGGTCAAGTACTTCTGGTGACACCCCCTGGGGGGTCAGAGAAAAAGAGAGAGCTGATGGAGCTCTCAGTCCTCATTCTACCATCCAAGCAGTAACATCTGTACAGGACGCCAAGGTTGGGTCCTGGACGGGTGCTATATAGCACCAATATTTGGGTTATGGTCCCTTTAAGGGAAGTGTGGAAGTACTCAGAGGGTCACCCAGTACGGGTGAGGAATCCCTGGGAATAGCCGGAAACAGGAGAGGATTGATTACAGTTCTCTCTGGTTTATTTGAGAAATATTTGGGACCCGGGATTTCGGAGACCCTGAAGCGATATTCGGGTGGGAAGGGGTCTCCACCTCTGACTGAGGATTCCAGCACACACAGGGTTAAGAACCTCCAGGAAGCAGCTCTTAAAAGAAGACAGGAAGTAGTGATAGAGGTGTGGAGAGGAGGAGTTGGTGTATGCACCTGTGTTTGGAGAGCTGGGAGTTTTGCTGGAGGCTTCAAGAAACAGGACTTAACAAGGACTGTTAAACCTGGGGGGCGAAGACCCAACTACGAACTGTATGTGTTTTCCTTTTACTTTTGTGCTGAAGATAAGCAGACTTTATTTTGTATTTTGTGCTTGTATGCTGCTGGAAGCCATAACTTTTTGTTACCTGCTGAATAAAAGCCTTTTTGTTTGAAGTTGAACGGTTTTGCACTCGGTCCTGTGGAGCCATAATCCCCCAAACATTACAACTGGTGGAGGATGCGGGCAGAGTGCATTTTTGCAGCCGCAAAAGCCGTTTAAAAACCTAAAAACTGACATTTAAAGAGACAGTGTACTTATGGCATGTCTTGGGTGAAATCAGCTCAGACACTGCAAACAGCAGGAAAAAGCATGGAGGAGGTCATCAAAGCTTTGGCGCAAGCCACCATGACCCAGCAGCAAGCCTCAGCAGAGGCAAACCGTCGCCATGAGGAAGCGATGGCCCAGCAGCAGCAGGCCCTGGCACAGGCTGTAGCTGCACAACAGGAAAACACACGGTTGCTAGCCGCCCAGTTTACTGCACAGCAGGAGTTCACGCAAGCACAAGTGGTGGCCTTGCAGGAGGCTGTACAACGTCTGGCTCAGGGACAAGAGCAACCGGTCATCGCTGCTGGCAACCAGGTGTCTGTGAGAGCCAGCCATTGTTTGCAAAAAGCTGACACCCAGCGATGATGTGGAGGCTTTTTTCACCACCTTTGAGAGGATAGCAGAGAGAGAGGGGTGGCCCCGTGACCAATGGGCTGGCATTATCTCCCCTTTCCTCACTGGTGACCCGCAAAAGGCCTACTTTGACCTCCCATCAGAGCACATCAGAGACTATGAGCATCTGAAGGCGGAGATCCTGGCCCGTCTGGGAGTGACCACGGCTGTCCGGGCTCAGCGGGTGCACCGCTGACGGTACAAACCCAGCCAACCACCCCGTTCCCAAGTGCATGAACTGGTACAGCTGGTCAAAAAATGGCTGCAACCAGAAAAGTTAACAGGCCAGGGAGAAAACAGCCTTTTCTACCCCAGAAGGCCACTTCCAGTACAAGAGGATGCCATTTGGTCTTCACTCAGCCCCCGCCACATTCCAACGGGCCATGGATAAAACTTTGCGCCCACATCTACGATATGCTTCCGTCTATCTAGATGACATAGTCATCTTCAGTAGGGATTGGGAGTCTCATCTTCCCCGGGTTCAGGCAGTGGTAGACTCCTTGAGAAGAGCAGGGTTCACCATCAACCCAGAGAAGTGTGCAATCGGAATGGAGGAAGCCGAGTACCTAGGGTACATTGTGGGTAGAGGGCTGGTGAAGCCTCAAAGGAGCAAGGTAGAAGCTATACAGGACTGGCCCCGTCCCTTAACCAAAAAACAAGTCAGAGCATTTTTAGGCATAGTTGGCTACTACCGGAGGTTTGTGCCCAACTTTGCCACCGTGGCTGCACCGTTGACTGACTTGACCAAAGGCAAAAAGTCAGTCATGATAAAATGGAACTCCGAGGTCGAAGAAGCCTTTCGGAAGCTTAAGACTGCGTTGTGCCAACATCCGGTACTCGTAGCTCCGGACTTTTCCAGGGATTTCATAGTGCAGACAGATGCTTCAAGTGAAGGGTTGGGGGCAGTCCTGTCTCAAGTGATCAATGGGGAAGAGCACCCCGTAGTTTTCCTGAGTAGGAAGCTGACGTCAGCGGAGAAAAACTACGCTGTGGTGGAGCGGGAGTGTCTGGCCATTAAGGTGGGCCTTGGACTCTCTAAGGTATTTTCTCCTGGGCAGAAAGTTCCGCTTGGTGTCAGACCATGCTCCGCTGACCTGGATGAGGCAGAACAAACATACCAATGCCAGGGTGACAAGATGGTTTCTTTCTCTCCAGGAGTTCAATTTTGTAGTAGAGCACAGACCCGGGAGACAACATCAAAATGCTGATGCCCTCTCCCGTGTCCATTGCATGGTGTCAAATGGTGCCTCCAACACCTCCGCGTTGAGGCAGAGGGGGGGGATGTGTACAGGACGCCAAGGTTCGGTCCTGGACGGGTGCTATATAGCACCAATTTTTGGGTTATGGTCCCTTTAAGGGAAGTGTGGAAGTACTCAGAGGGTCACCCAGTACGGGTGAGGAATCCCCGGGAATAGCCGGAAACAGGAGAGGATTGATTACAGTTCTCTCTGGTTTATTTGAGAAATATTTGGGACCCGGGATTTCGGAGACCCTGAAGCGATATTCGGGTGGGAAGGGGTCTCCACCTCTGACTGAGGATTCCAGCACACACAGGGTTAAGAACCTCCAGGAAGCAGCTCTTAAAAGAAGACAGGAAGTAGTGATAGAGGTGTGGAGAGGAGGAGTTGGTGTATGCACCTGTGTTTGGAGAGCTGGGAGTTTTGCTGGAGGCTGCAAGAAACAGGACTTAACAAGGACTGTTAAACCTGGGGGGCGAAGACCCAACTACGAACTATATGTGTTTTCCTTTTACTTTTGTGCTGAAGATAAGCAGACTTTATTTTGTATTTTGTGCTTGTGTGCTGCTGGAAGCCATAACTTTTTGTTACCTGCTGAATAAAAGCCTTTTTGTTTGAAGTTGAACGGTTTTGCACTCGGTCCTGTGGAGCCATAATCCCCCAAACATTACACATCGCTCAAGGGACGGACCGATCACCCCTGTTCAGCTTCTGAAACTAAGATACACTTGGGACTTTTGAATGCAAGTATTTCATTTCTAATCCTTTATCTAGTCTCCTAAATTGCTGTATTGTGTCTCTATTTCTTTGTAACCAATTTTTTGTAAATATTTTTATTTGCACCAATTTTAACATTCTTTATAATTAAACCTTATTTTGAAAAGTGTTAATTTTGTTTCAAAGCTGTTTCTAAGCTAGCAAGCTAACCAGAACCTGCCTCCTACTACCTGCACTACTGTATAGAATAAATCATCTGAATATTCCTGTCTGAGGTGACAGTGTGTGTTACAGATGATTATTCTAAAGTCATAATTGATATTTCTAAAATTACGAGCGTCCTCTGGGCTCATTATAACGTAGAAGTGGTGGCAGAGAAAGGGTTAATTGTTTAATTAGCCAGGTGACAATCGCTCTCAGTCTGCTGGCATCTAGATTGTGGTCCCGCAAGCTGGACAATCTGTGTGCCGGGTGCAGCTGAGAGTGGCATTGTTACGCAAGTGACGGCAGGGTGTGAGATTGCCTGGTCTTTGGTCACGAGTTGGATGAGATGGCCAGGGGTCTGATACCTGCCACCGTCACAGGCTCCACTTCTGCCACAGACATGCCTAAAGGAATCCTGGTTAAGGGAAGTAAAAAGTCCCTGCCGTGACCTACTGAGTGTGAGATGAAGACAAGCCCCTCGCCCCCAGCATGGATGGTGTAAACTGTGTCTGAGCAGAGGCCGGTTCAATGCCCCACTGGAGACTCTCCTCCCCTGGCCAGCCCCGACTGAGCTGTTCCAGCTCTCCCCAGTCAGCCTCCGCTGGCCAGGTTAGGAACCCTGATTCGGCAGGTGAGTGGAGAGTACCTGGAGCAGAGCTTCAGCATGGAATGGGGGTCAGGAGGAGGATGGGAAGAGGGAGAGTGGGAGGGGAGCCGAGTCACTACACCATGGGCCTTTGGTTTGTACTTGCCCCCTGGGCCGAACATTGCCAGTCTGCCCCTGAGGACAAGACCACTCACCCTGTACAAGGAGAGAGCAGAGCTGTGAGAGGGGCCTAGCAGGCTCCACCCACCACAGAAAGCTACAGGAGGGGGAGGACAAAAGACGAGTCACCCTGTACAAGGAGAGAGCAGAACTGTGGGAGAGGCCCATCAGGCTCCATCCCCCTGCAGGCTGCCTGCAGAAAACTAGAGGCGGGGGCTGGTACAGGACCACTAACCCTGTACAAGGAGAGAGCTGAGCTGTGAGAGGGGATCAGCAGGCTCCACCCACTAAGCTGCCTGCAGTAAACTGCAGGAGGGGGTGGAGACAAGACCACTCACCCTGCACAAGGAAAGGGAGCAGAGCTGTGGGAGGGGCTCAGCAGGCTCCACCCTCTAAGATGCCTGCAGAAAACTACAGGAGGAGGTGGGGACAAGACCAGTTCCCCTGTCAAGTAGAGAGAGCAGAGCTGGGGTAGGGCCCTAGCAGGCTCTACCCACTACAGAAAACTACAGGAGGGGTGGAGACAAGACCAGTCACCCTGTACAAGGAGAGAGAGCAGCAGTGAGCGGTCTTTATTACAGGAAGGAAAGTCTCACACTGGATTACTGCACAGATGTGGAAGAAATACACAAAGCACACCAAGATTTAAGAAGAATACACATGACCAATGGGTTTATTTACCCTTGACAGTGGTGTCACTGGGATTGGTGTCCCCTGATGCAGTAAAACATGGTGTCAACCCCAACACATTCTCCCCTCCCCTCATCGGGCTCTCTGGTGTCTCCCCCCAACACCACTCCCCACCCCATCAGACTCTCTAGTGTCACCCCCGAAACAACCCCCCCCCCCCCCCCAGGGTTCTCTCCTGTCTCCTGCAGGCGCTGGGCAGGCTACTTTCGCTGTCACCGGTGGGGGTGACACCTTTGCGGTCGGATATCTGACTTAATGGTGTCACCCCTTTGGCGGGGGTCACCCGGGTGCACCCCCTGCACTCCCATAGAGACGCCACTGATCCTGGAGTTCATCTCAGATTCAGCAGCATTGTCTGTTCCCGGGTCTGAGCACAAGTCAAACATTTGCCAGCAAGAAGCACAAAGAGAAGGTTACTTCTGTAAAGATATAAAGCTTTATAACTCAGAACAGGCGCTCCAGATGTACAGAGAAAAGTGCTCTTGACTTGTGTTGCTCATTTTGTTCTCTTAGTAATTGCTTTGTATCAGCAGCATGGCGGCGGCAAGAGATGTGAAGCCTTTGTAGCACCCTCCTAGGTAGGTGCTGGTGAGAGAGTATAGTTTGAGCTCTGTCTGCCTATCGGAGGAGCTGCAGGTAAATCTATATTCTCTGCCTATCAGAGAGCAGGATCTGTTGGTGAGGTCTGCTCATTGTGCTCAGAGTGCAACTTCTTCTGTCTAGATATGCCCCATGCCCTGCACATATGTTATTTCCCTTTTCCCCTTTTCCAAGTTTGTGGGATACTCTGTAAAATTTTTGTACAAGAATATTTGTAGGGGCAGCTGCCCAGAGCCATTGAGGACATGGCTTATTTTGGCGGGGGGTGAGTGTAGCACCCTCCTAGGTAGGTGCTAGTGAGAGAGCAGGATCTGTTAGTTCTCAGAGTCTCTCATTCTGTCTAAAGAGTGTTTCACACTTGCCCAATAGGGAGGCATGTTGGACAGTGGGAGGAAACCTGACGAATGGGTGCATGGGCTTTTGATACAGTCCTGACAATTGGCTGAGGGAAAGTTGCCTCTGTGCGTGCTGGGATACTGTATAAAAGCCGGGAGCTCATGTGCTCAAGGTCTTTCATTGGGGAGCGGAGTCCCGAAGGGAGGTTACTCCTCTGTAGATGTGGGGTAGTGCTGCGCTACCTCTTGCGTGGTATACAATGTATAACAAATAGTAAAAATGAACCATCTCATAAATACATAAACAAGGTAGGCATGATGTGATACCAGTATGCAATGAATAATGAGAGTGCAATAATAAAGTGCTTGAGGAATGTGCAAAGGCTAATTAAGCCAAAAAGTGCCTAGTGCTAGTATAGCCTAAGGTGCCTAGTGCAAGGGGATGAATCATTCATAAATAATAAACAATTGAAAGAAATGCATACTCCAATACCTGTAGTGGTATAAAAGTTTCTTCACTTATGATCCTGTGGTGGTAAAGATTTGTGCTAAGCCCAATGCTGGGTGCTGGTGATGATTATTACTCCAAGGTAAGCATGCAAATAGGCATTACCAGATATCTCCAAAGAAAGCGCAGGTGATGGACATTGGGGGGCCCCCTAGCTATGTGGTTGGCCTCTCACCTGTCACTTTCTTGTATAAAAGCCTTAGGGTTTGGATATGGCTGCAGGGTTCCAGGAATAGGTCTCTCTCCTGGCGCCTGGTAATGGTCTGTCCTCTTGTGGGGGAATCGGTCTCTCCAGGGGTCCTGTGAATGGGGCTCTCCTGGGGTCCTATAGATGGGGGCCCTGGCGGTGTTCTCCGCTACTCCTGGTGAATCTTTCAGTAAGGGGGTACAAACGCAAAGCCTCTCATGGTGTAGTAATTTCAAATATTTATAAAATAAAACAGTAGTAACTCACATTTAAATACACGATAAGCAGCGCAGCAAACATAGGTGTAGTGCGTCTCTTCCTGATATGTCACTTCTGGGTCTCCGTGTCCTACGCGTTGCGTCACGTGCATCGTGACTTCATCCCGGAAGAAGTCACGACGCACTTGATGCAACGCGTAGGAATTCAGGTAACAGACATTTGGCAGCCAGCTGCTGAGACGGCTGTTCAATGTCCATCCCGCATGCGTCTCTTCAATGGGGTGTTAACTGACCAAATCACTGACAATCTACCCATTGTGGGAGGGGCAGAGACAGGAAATCTCACCACTATGGGAGGGGCAGAGAAACAAACTACTGCAGGAAATTTCACCACTGTGGGAGGGGCAGAGGCACAAACTACTGCAGGAAGATCTCACCATTGGGTCTCTCCAGGGGTCCTGTGAATGGGGCTCTCCTGGGGTCCTATAGATGGGGGCCCTGGCGGTGTTCTCCGCTACTCCTGGTGATTCTTTCAGTAAGGGGGTACAAACCCAAAGCCTCTTATGGTGTAGTAATTTCAAATATTTATTAAATAAAACAGTAGTAACTCACATTTAAATACACAATAAGCAGCGCAGCAAACATAGGTGTAGTGCGTCTCTTCCGGATATGTCACTTCTGGGTCTCCGTGTCCTACGCGTTGCATCACGTGCGTCGTGACTTCATCCCGGAAGAAGTCACGACGCACATGACACAATGCGTAGGAATTCAGGTAACAGACATTTGGCGGCCAGCTGCCGAGATGGCTGTTCGATGTCCATCCCGTACGCGTCTCTTCGACGGGGTGTTAACTGACCAAATCGCTGACAATCTACCCATTGTGGGAGGGGAAGAGACAGTAACCGCTGCAGGAAATCTCACCATTGTGGGAGGGGCAGAGACACAAACTACTGCAGGAAATTTCACCACTATGGGAGGGGCAGAGACACAAACTACTGCAGGAAATCTGATTACTTGTGGGAGGGGCAGAGACACAAACTGCTGCAGGAAATCTTATCGCATCGCACAGACACCGCATGTTATTTGCAGTGTAGAGCAGTGCGGAGCGAATCACGTGCAATGTCTGACATCGCTATAGTGTGAACCGGCTCTTACTGGTAAAGATATTTATACATCGGAGCGTATAAAGGATTATTTACATTTACAAATTTTTCTTTTTTTTTAGAAGTCGGTTCACATGATAAAATCTCTGAAAATGAATACAAAGTCACTTACTGGATGTTAGAATCCTGGAGATTGTATCTATTTTAGAATCTCCTTATCGGTGTCCGGATGTCGTTGCCTTGGTTACAGTTTGTGGCGGTTATTCGTGAATTCAGGTAACAGACATTTGGCGGCCAGCTGCTGAGACAGCGGTTTGATGTCCATCCTGTGCGCGTCTCTTGGATGGGGTGTTAACTGACCAAATCGCTGACAATTCTCCGAACGCGGGGCGTTATCACCCCATTACTTTTTTATTTCCATGATCTGAAAGTCACGCTTATTATTTTATGGGTTATTGGGCAAAACTCCGGTCATCTTCATGTACCTTCCACCCAACGTGCCATGGCGGGTTTACGGCGCAGAATTTATCGAACTCTTAATGGGTTTTACTCCTTAAATGGAATTGCAAATCAAGTTGAATATAATTTAAAGAGGAACAGTTAATGTCGGGGGTTGGTGAGAAATCACTCGGCTGAACTATTCAAATCCAGGAGAGATCTAAAGTCTAACTCTAAAGAAACCTGACAGTTTATTATGTGTTTGTGGGAGGGGCAGAGACACAAACTGCTGCAGAAAATCTCCCCATTGTGGGAGGGTCAGAGAGAGTAAGCACTGCAGGAAATCTCCCCATTGTGGGAGGGGCAGAGACAGTAACCGCTGCAGGAAATCTCCCCATTGTGGCAGGGGCAGAGACAGTAACCGCTGCAGGAAATCTACACTTTGAAGGAGGGGCAGAGACACAAACTGCTGCAGAAAATCTCCCCATTGTGGGAGGGGCAGAGACAGTAACCACTGCAGGAAATCTCCCCATTGTGGGAGGGGCAGAGACACAAACTGCTGCAGGAAATCTCCCCATTGTGGGAGGGGCAGAGACAGTAACCGCTGCAGCAAATCTACCCATTGCGGGATGGGCAGAGACAGTAACCACTGTAGGAAATCTCCCCATTGTGGGAAGGGCAGAGACACAAACCGCTGCAGGAAATCTCACCATTGTGGGAGGGCAGAGACACAAACTACTGCAGGGGAAATCTGATCACTTGTGGGAGGGGCAGAGACACAAAGTACTGCAGGAAATCTCACCATTGAGGGAGGGGCAGAGACACAAAGTACTGCAGGAAATTTCACCATTGTGGGAGGGGTGGAGACACAAACTACTGTGTGCATTAGCTATTTTTTTTTTTTTTTTGTTTTCATATGGCGATCCAGCCAGCAAGTCTGGTGTTTTTCAACAGAACAAGCTCTCTTGTGGATGTAGCTGTTAGAGTGTTGAGTCAAACCATTTACCGCTTATAGGGGTGCTTAAAACGATCAGCCCTTACTATCCCCCTTAGTGCAGTGACGCTATGCTAGTTTTTTTTTTTTTTTTTTCCACCAATGCTATAACTCTCTTGCTAGTGAGTGAATGACTTTGGTGAATTGATGGGTCACCTTCATAAAGCACATTCACCGCATGCCATCGTCTGCGCCTTTTCTCAGATCGAATCCTATTCAGAGATGTTCAGCAAGCGTCTGCGATTCCCATTTTTCAATCATTTTCTGTATTTATTGCATGACACTCACCGCCATCAATTGCTTTCAGACTATTTTCAAATAGCAGATCGTTATTTTTTTTTTTTTTTTAGCTTTACAAAAAGGAAAGAAAAAGAGAAGAATTTTCAGAAGGTGCGGGACTCCCTTTCACTCTGTGCCATCCCTCCCCTCCCCCTCCCTTTGTCATGCACTATACATTACAGCAGAGCCTTATTAGATCCCGCTCAGCTCTCAGCATAAGCTGATCTCCCCTGACCTCACCACACCCGGCTACAGGTGATGACAGCTCCACTCCTAATTATCCCAGCCGCCTGTCATTGCAGGGAGGCCTCTGCAACATCTCCACCATCTCTCTGTCTTCTCCTCCACTGCCCGCAGCCGCAGCTTCCTTCATTCCCTGCCAGACATTGTTATTTTATTGCTCTTTATTTCCAGAAAGAAGACACGACCTTGTATTTCCTTTGTTGCTCTTTTGAAATACAGAGTTTTTATTTCTTACAGAACCAATCTTTTTATGCAATAATCCTGCTGCTGGTTTTCCAGCTTAAGGCCCCTGTCCGTTTTTTTTTCGCGGATCTGAACGGTCCTCCCATGCATCTCTATGGGGGATCGGATGTCAGTGGAGACATGTCCGCTGACATCCGATCCGATCCGTCTAATCTGGACGAGGGAAACCCTATTTTCCATCCGTCCAGCGGATCGGATCGGATGGGATTGGATCCGTTCCCCTCTGATTTCCCCCATAGAGATGCATGGGGAACTGACAGCTGTGTCTCCGCACACAGCATGGAGAACAGCTGTCATCCTCCTGCTCAGCGGGGGATCAGCGGCTCGATCCCCCGCTGAGGAAAAACGGAGTCCATCCGATGGACGGATAGTGTGAAAGGGGCCTAAAGCAGACCCAGCACCAGCCTGGCGTCTCATGCAGACAAAAGTCCAGGCCACACTTTTTTGCATTGCTTCCTATGTGTGAAATACCTTGGGATCCTGACCCCCCCCCCCCTTATCTTCTATTTAAAACTGACCACACCAGGACATGGAAGCACATTCATCCCAGTGTGGTCAGTTTACTTCTTTTCTACTTGGGAGCACAGCCTGCCTGTACTCCAGTGGCCAGACTTCTGGGAAGATCAGAGCTCTGATATTTCTCCACCACCTGCTGACCTTCAATATGAAGATCAATGTACTTCTGGTGCTATACCTCCTGCTGACACAACCCTGTGCAGCTCTTCACAATGAGGATTAATGTACTGCTGTCTCTCTGTCTCCTGCTGACACAACCCTGCCCAACTCTTCACTATGAGGATTAATGTACTGCTGTCTCTCTGTCTCCTGCTGACACACATACCTCCCCATCAGGAGCATCTTCACTATGAAGATTAGTGTGCTGTTGTTTCTCTGCCATCTACTGACACTGCCCCCTGCACAGTACTTCCCTGGGAAGCACGGTGTGTTGCTTTTTCTTTGCCTCCTGCTTACACTCCCCTCCCCCCACATCTCCTCACTATGGGGATAAGTGTACTGCTGTCTCTTTGCCTCCTGCTGAAACCCCCCCCCCCCCAGCTCTTTACTATGAAGATTAGTGTACTGCTGTTTCTCTGCCTTCTACTGGCATGCACCCCTGCACAGTTATTCTGCCTTTTGCTTGCTGACACCCCCCCCCCCCAGCTTTTTACTATGAAGAGTAGTATACTGCTGTTTCTCTGCCTCCTGCTGACATTACCCCCTGCACAATTCTTCCCTGGGAAGCTCAGTGTACTGCTCTTTCTCTGCCTCCTGCTTACAAGCCCCCCCCCCCACAGCTCCTCACCATGAATATATGTGTACTGCTGTCTCTCTGCCTCCTGCTGACACACACCCCTGCCCAGTTCTTCACTATGAAGATTAGTGTACTGCTGTTTCTTTGCCTTTTGCTGGCATGCCCCCCTGCACAGCTGTTCGCTATAAAGATCAGTGTACTGCTGTATCTCTGCCCCCATTCTCAGTTGGCACAGAATATTTCTGTTTTTGCATGTTACAGGACTGTGCCTGTGCTCCCTTCAAGCTGCTGCTGCTGCTGCCCCCCCCCCCGCCCCCCATCATCCCAAAGGGTCTCCACCCTCACCTCTCTAATCTCAAACTGAATGAGTTACTTAGGGTAAGGGTTCACAAATACTTTAACTGCTTTCGGACCGCCCGCCACAGAAATACTGCGGCAGGCCGGCCCTAATGCGCGAACCACCGTAGGTAGACGTCGGTCTCGCGCGCCTGCAGCTAGGGGGCGAGCGTGCGCCAACACCGGCACGCTCCCGCCCCAACTCGGCAGCGGGGACTCCGATGCATGGGCCTCCGATTGCTGCCTGAGAGAGAAGAACGGTCAGCTATTGTAAACGCAGCCAACCGTTCTTCTCTCTGGATTGATCACAGAGCGCTTGTGATCCTTCTATATAGGATCACATGTCTCTGTGATCATTTCACAAGGCACGCCCCCATACAGTTAGAATCACTCCCCTAGGTGCACATTTAACCTTTTGATCGCCCCCTGGGTTAACCCCTTCCCTGCCAATGGCATTATTACAGTAACAGTGCATATTTTTTAGCACTGATTACTGTAGTAATGTCACTGGTACCCCCAAAAATGTCAAAAATGTCAGTTAGGGGACCGATCTGTCCGCCGCAATGTCACAGTCCCGCTAAAAATCGCCGCCATTACTAGTAAAAAAATAAAAAAACAATAAAAATGACATAAATCTTTCCCGTAGTTAGTAGACGCGATAACTTTTGCGCAAACCAATCAAAATACGTTTATTGCGATTTTCTTTTTACCAAAAATATATAGCAGACAACAAATTGGCCTAAAATGTTAAAAAATTTTGAATTTGAATTTTTTTTGGGGGGAATGTTATATAGCAGAAAGTGAAAAATATTGTTTTTTTTTTTCAGAACTGTCGCTCTTTTTTTGTTTATAGCACAAAAAATAAAAATCGCAGAGGTGATCAAACCACCAAAAAGAAAGCTCTATTTGTGGGGGGAAAAAGGACGTCAATTTTATTTAGGTACAGCGTCGCACGACCGCGCAATTGTCCGTTAAAGTAACGCAGTGCCGAATCACAAAAAATGGCCTGGTCATTAAGGGGGCAAATCCTTCCGGTCCAGAAGTGGTTAACCATAGTGATCCCTAAGTGATTACTGATTGAGGGTGAAATGCGTCAGTGGGCTAGAGTAAAGATGTTGGAAGCACCATGCAGTGGAATCAATAAAGCGAACAACAAAAGAACAGCTGTGTGCAGCCCGGCCTTTTGTGTGCTTTAGATGACAGGGAAGATTGGGCTTGGCGCCTGCGGCTAGTAGCTGCATGAAAGTCGCCTGAAGTGCGGTCACTTGGAATTGTTTAGCGCCAGCCTTTAAATTCTAGTTGCACAGATGTCAACTTCAATACTTTCTACGTTATTGATCCAGAACAAGTGTGCAACCAGTGAAGTCTGCAGTCCTGGTAAGGCTATCCTGAAAGCATGTGTGCCTGGCAGCTAGCATCCTCTGGAGGGAATACAAAGTATGAGCCTATATATACCTCCAATGACCGGTTCCCTTGACGCAGAGCCCAGAGTCTGCCATTGATTTTGCACAATTGGCATCCCCATCTGCCATGGATGCCAACTGTCCTGGATGTGTCAGGAGAGTCCTGCATCTTAGCCCTCTGTCTGTCCCGGGCCATGTCCTGGGGGATCACAGCTTCAACCTTGAGTTAGACATGTGCGCTTCATTTAGTTCCGAATAAATAGTCGTAAAAATATTTCATTATTTGGAGATTCGGATATATCCAAATCCCCGAATTACAGTACAGACAAATTTTACAGAATTCCCTGAATAACGAAAGGAAATTTGCCTGAATTTCCAAAATCTTTTTGTATACAAAAAAAAAGAAAAAAAAAAAAAAATGAATTTCCAAAATCTCGACTCGAAATTTTACATCGAAATTATATTTGAATTCGAACTGTAAACCTATTGTTGAAATCAAAGACTGTGAGTGTTATTGGAGCACCATTTGGAAATAATGTTGCTTTTGTTAAGCCAAAGGTGATTTAACCACTTGCCGACCGCCGCACGACCATTTACTGCGGCAGTCAGCCGCTCCCGGGCAAAGCGAAGTAGACCTACGTCGCTCGCCCAGGAGCCTGCAGGGGGCGAGCACGCGCCACTCGTTCACTGACATCCCCGCGCGTCTGACCGGTGGCTCCGATGTCCGATGGCCACTCGCGATCTTCCGCAGGAGAGGGAGAAGGACGGACGGCTGATGTAAGCACAACCGTCTGTCATTCTCCCTGAAGTAAGCACAGAGGCTATGCGATCCTGCTATGTAGGATCGCATGTCTCTGTGATTACTTCACAAGCCACGCCCCCCCCCCACAGTTAGAATCACTCCCCTAGGGATACATTTAACCCACTGATCACCAATAAAGTTAATCCCTTCCCTGCCAGTGTCATTTTTACAGTAACAGTGCCTATTTATAGCACTGATTACTGTAGTAATGTCACTGGTACCCCCAAAAGTGTCAAAAATGTCAGTCAGGGGTCCGATCTGTCCGCCGCAATGTCGCAGTCCCGCAAAAAAAAATTGCAGATCGCCGCCATTACTAGTTAAAAAACAAAACAATAAAAATGACATAAATCTTTCCCGTAGTTAGTAAACGCGATAACTTTTGTGCAAACCAATCAAAATACGCTTATTGCGATTTTTTTTTACCAGACATATGTAGCAGAAAACAAAATGGCCTAAAATGTTAAAAAATTCTGAAAAAAAAATGTTTTTTCTTAGTTTCTGTTATAAAATGTTGCCATTTATTTTCTTCTTCACTGATGTGCGCTGATAAGGCTGGACTGATGGTCACTAATGAGGCTGCACTCAAAGGCACTGATGAGGCTGCACTGATGGGCACTGGTGAGGCAGCACTGAAGGGCACTAATGAGGCTGCACTGATGGGCACTGGTGAGGCAGCACTGATGGGCACTAATGAGGCTGCACTGATAGGCATTAATGAGGCTGCACTGATGGGCACTGATGAAGCTGCACTAATGAGGCAGCATTAGTGGGGACTGACAAGGTGACACTGATGGGTACTGATGGGCAATGATGAGGAGGCACTGACGAGGCTGCACTGATGAGGCGGCACTACTGGGCACTGATAGATGGCACTGATAAGCTGCACTGATGGGGCTGCACTGATTATACGGGCACAGTTGATCAGTGCCCTGATTATCAGTGTAAATGTGCCCTTTTACACTTACCGGGTATCGACACGCATTCGCTGTCACTGTGTGAGGAAAGGAATGCCAATGACTGGCATGTTTGTTTACATGTAATCAGCAGTAATTGGACACAGCTGATGACATGGTAAAGGGCCACTGTAATTGGCCATTTACCTCGATCTGTGATCAGCTGTGTGCAGCCGACGTAACCGCTGATTAGCTCTCGCTATCTCCAGTGACGCGTGCCGTAGAGTTGACGAGGAGAATCACGTATAGGTACGTGATTTTGTGCTTAAGGGCCGCCCTGCCGCAGTAAAGGTACGTGGGGCGGTCCTTAAGTGGTTATTGAGCCTTCCCCAACCCACCTCCATCAATAAGCCCCCCTCTATCAATGAGCCTTCCCTCCCCACCTCCATCAATGAGCTTTCCCTCCCCCACCTCCATCAATAAGCCCCCCCCACCTACATTAATGAGCTTTCCCTCCCCCACCTCCATCAGTGAGCCTTCCATCCCCACCTCCATCAATGAGCTTTCCCTCCCCCACCTCCATCAATAAGCCCCCCACCTCCATTAATGAGCTTTCCCTCCCCCAACTCCATCAATGAGCCTTCCCTCCCCACCTCCATCAATGAGCTTTCCCTCCCCCACCTCCATCAATAAGCCCCCCCACCTCCATTAATGAGCTTTCCCTCCCCCAACTCCATCAATGAGTCTTCCCTCCCCACCTCCATCAATG
Source organism: Pelophylax lessonae (assembly GCF_965119305.1). NCBI lineage: Eukaryota > Metazoa > Chordata > Amphibia > Anura > Ranidae > Pelophylax > Pelophylax lessonae. The sequence continues at coordinate 8,704,751 of NC_138777.1, read as the reverse complement.
AGCTTTCCCTCCCCACCTCCATCAATGAGCTTTCCCTTCCCATCTCCATCAATGAGCCTTCCCTTCCCACCTCCATCAATGAGCCTTCCCTCCCCTCCTCCATCAATGAGCCTTCCCTCCCCACTTCCATCAATGATCCTTCCCTCCCCACCTCCATCAATGAGCCTCCCCCCCTCCCCCATCTCCATTAATGAGCCTTCCCCCCCCCCCACCTCCATCAATGATCCTTCCCTCCCCACCTCCATCAATGAGCCTTCCCTCCCCACCTCCATCAATGAGCGTTCCCTCCCCACCTTCATCAATGAGCGTTCCCTCCCCACCTCTATCAATGATCCTTCCCTCCCCACCTCTATCAATGAGCCTTCCCTCCCCACCTCCATCAATGAGCGTTCCCTCCCCACCTCCATCAATGAGCCTGTATCATTTGTTGCCATTCCACGAGCACGCACAATTTTAAACTGTGACATGTTTTGGATCTATTTACCTAATGTAACATCATCTTTTATATTTTACCAAAACATTGGGTTATATATTGTGTTTTGCATTAAAATTCAATAAATTATATTAAAGAAAAAAAAAACACTGCACAAATACTGTGTGACATAAAAAATTGCAACAATTGCCATTTTATTCTCTAGACCAGCCTTTCTCAACCTTTTCAACACGGAGGAACCCTTGAAATAAATTTCTGGTGTCAGGGAACCCCTGCTAGAAATTAAAAATCTACAACTCATGACACATTGGTGGGACAGTCAGTGGGAAGAATGCCCCTTACTCTTGTCATCATTGGGAAGAATTACCCCCCTACAGAGAGCTAAAATGAACAATGGTGTCATTGGGAACTTATCTGAGAGGCAGAAATCGCCTCGAACCCTGGTTGAGAAACCCTGCTCTTGGGGCTTTGCAAAAAAATATATATAATGTTTTGGGGGGTCTAAGTAATTTTCTGCCAAAAAAATACAGATTTTTATGATTTTTAGTAAACAAAAAGTGCCAGAAAAGGGCCGGTGGGAAAATGGTTACCCGCTTCCCGACCGCCCGCCGCAGTTATACTGCGGCAGGCAGCCCTCCTGTGCGAACCTACGTAGGTATACGTCAGTCGCGCGCCTGCAGCTAGGGGGTGAGCGTGTGCCGCCGGCGGCGCGCTCCCACCCCCACCTGTCAGCGGGGACTCCGATGCACAGGGCAGGCAGCTCTGATTGCCACCTGTCACCTGCGATCGCTCCCCTCTGAGAGAGAAGGACGGTCGGCTGTTGTTAACACAGCCGACCGTTCTTCTCCCTGGAATGATCACAGAGCTCCTGTGATCCTTCTATATAGGATCCCATGTCTCTATGGTCATTTCACAAGCCACGCCCCCATACAGTTAGAAACTCTCCCTTAGGTACACATTTAACCCCTTGATCACCACAGTATTCACCCCTTCCCTGCCAGTGAAATTATTACAGTAACAGTGCATATTTTTAGCACTGATTACTGTAGTAATGTCACTGGTACCCCCAAAAGTGTCAAAAATGTCAGTTAGGGGTCCGATCTGTCCGCCGCAATGTCGCAGTCCCGCAAAAAATCGCAGATCACCACCATTACTAGTATAAAAAAAATAAAAACAATAAAAATTACATAAATCTTTAAGTAGACGCGATAACTTTTGCTCAAACCGATCAAAATTGCGATTTTGTTTACCAAAAATATGTAGCAGAAAACAAATTGGCCTAAAATGTTAAAACATTTTGATTTTTACATTTTTTTCTTTCGGGAATGTCATATAGCAGAATGTGAAAAATATTGTTTATTTATTTTTTTTTTTTTGAATTTTCGCTCTTTTTTTGTTTATAGCGCAAAAAATAAAAATTGCAGAGGTGATCAAATACCACCAAAAGAAAGCTCTGTTTGTGGGGGGAAAAGTACATCAATTTATATTTGGGTAGAGCGTCGCACAACCGCGCAATTGTCCATTAAAATAACGCAGTGCCAAATCGCAAAATATAGCCTGGTCATTAAGGGGGCAAATCCTTCCGGTCCAGAAGTGGTTAACCACTTGCCGACTGCCTAACGCCGATCTACGTCGGCAGTCAGCCCCTCACAGGCAAACTGACGTAGGGCTACGTCGCTTGCTTGTGAGGGTCTAGGGAGCGAGCGCGCGCCCCCGGAGGCGCGCTCCCGCTCCCGCGTGGTCACGGACCCCCCCGCGTGTGTGACCGGCGGACCCGATGTCCGCCGGCCACTCTGCGATCGGCGGGGGAGAGGGAGAAAGTCAGGCGGCTTGTGTAAACAAACTGCCTGTCATTCTCCCCTGTGTATGCAGGATGATCATACGGTTCCACTATGTAGAACCGTTGATCACTCTCCATACATCTGAAGCCACAGCCAATCACAGTAGAAAGCACGCCCCTAGGGACACACACAGCCCCTCCCTTTCAAATAAAGTTAACCCCTTCACTACCAGTGTATTTTTACAGTAACAGTGCATATGTATAGCACTGATTACTGTAGAAATGTCACTGGTAACCCCAAAAGTGTCAAAAATGTCAGTCAAGGGTCCGATCTGTCCGCCGCAATGTTGCAGTACCGCAAAAAAATCGCAGATCGCCGCCATTACGCGTTAAAAAAAAACAACAAAAATCTTTCCCTTTGTTAGTAAACGCGATAACTTTTGCGCAAACCAATCAAAATACGTTTTTTGCGATTTTTTTTACCAAACATAGGTAGCATAAAACAAATTGGCCGAAAATGTTAAAAAATTTTGATTTTTACATTTTTTTGGGGGGGAATTTCATATAAAAAAATGTGAAAAATATTGCTATTTTTGCAAAATTTACGCTCTTTTTTTGTTTATAGCGCATGATCAAAAAATCACACAGGTGATCAAATACCGCCAAAAGAAAGCTCTGTTTGTGGGAAAAAAAGGACGCCAAATTCGTTTAGATAGAGTGTCGCACGACCGCGCAATTGTCTGTTAAAGTCACGCAGTGCCGAATCGCAAAATACCCCCTGGTCAGGAAGGGGGTAAAATCTTCTGGGGCTTAAGTGGTTAAAGTGCGTCCATGATGTAATGGACGTCTTTCTGCTGAACCATCTACACACAACAACCACACTATCGGGAAACACGGCTGGTAATGATTTTTGTTTCAAGTCATTCACAGAGAAGTGAATTGATTGTTAGGCGTCCCCACCCAGAAAATCCCCGCGGGTTATGCCGCGCGGGGGGGTCGACGGGTGGACACGGTGGCGAATGGGTCCTAGAAACTTTCCAGGTTCTGTAACCAGCAATCACGGTAGCGCGGTTTATTCCTCGCGTTTTGCTCGCCTTCAGACCTACAGATTAATAGTCCGTGTTAGGAAGCGCGGCTCGGATTTTGTGTTTTGGTCTCAGCGGGTGAAGAAAGCCAAAGACAAAAAGCAGCTGGAGTAAAGAAAACGCCTCTGTTTTCATCCCATTAATAGAAACAATACGTTGGTATCTCGCTGTTAGATCTGGCAGGCTGAACACAAGGAATTATTAAACAGAGAAAATGTCTGCAGATTCCGTGATATTCTGCGGGCAGGTGAACAGAAAACGCTGCGCGCCTGCATGGCGGAGAGACGTAATTTAAAGCAGAACTTCACCCAAGAAAAAAAAGATAACAGTGAATAACATGTCAAAACAGCAAAACCAGCTGCAACATTCACCTTCAATCCAGAGATTTACCCTGCAGTACTTTTTTCTTCCTCTAGATGTCCTCAATCTAATGGCCAGCATCAGTCCTCTGAGCTGAGGCCAGGTCATCCTGGTCCCACCCCCATGCTGTGATTAAACATTGAAAGGAGAAGCAGCTCAGTGAGGAACTCAACTCTTGGTCACTCTGCCCTCTCCTCCTACCAGCATGCTTCTTGTGCTGCTTCCTCCTCTCACACTCAAGCTCTGCTGTACAGGGATTGCAAGAGGCTGATACCAGGTTATATTCAGGTACTTACTCGCAGTGCCGTAATCCAGCGACCCCCCCCCCCGGTGTAGTCCCCACTACAGTCCCTCTTTACATCAGGTGTCCCCCAATACAGTCCCCCTTTACATCAGGTGTCCCCAGTACAGTCCCCCTTTACATCAGGTGTCCCCCAATACAGTACCCCTTTACATCAGGTGTCCCCACTACAGTCCCACTTTACATCAGGTGTCCTCAATACAGTCCCACTTTACATCAGGTGTCCCCAGTACAGTCCCCCTTTACATCAGGTATCCCCAATACAGTCCCCCCTTACATCAGGTGTCCTCAATACAGTCCCCCCTTACAACAGGTGTCCCCAATACAGTCCCACTTTACATCAGGTGTCCCAATACAGTCCCACTTTACATCAGGTGTCCCAATACAGTCAACCTTTACATCAAGTGTCCCCAATACAGTCCCCCTTTACATCAAGTGTCCCCAATACAGTCCCCCTTTACATCAGGTATCCCCAATACAGTCCCCCCTTACATCAGGTGTCCCCAATACAGTTCCTCTTTACATCAGGTGTCCCCGGTACAGTCCCCCTTTACATCAGGTGTCCCCAATACAGTCACCCTTTACATCAGATGTCCCCAATACAGTCCCCCTTACATCAGGTGTCCCCAATACAGTCCCCCTTTACATCAGGTGTCCCCAATACAGTCCCCCTTTACATCAGGTGTCCCCAATACAGTCCCCCTTTACATCAGGTGTCCCCAGTACAGTCACGCTTAACATCAGGTGTCCCCAATACAGTCCCTCTTTACATCAGGTGTCCCCGGTACAGTCCCCCTTTACATCAGGTGTCCCCAATACAGTCCCACTTTACATCAGGTATCCCCAAATACATTAGTTATCCCCAATAGAGTCCCCCTTTACATCAGATGTCCCCAATACAGTCCCCCTTACATCAGGTGTCCCCAATACAGTCCCCCTTTACATCAGGTGTCCCCAATACAGTCCCCCTTTACATCAGGTGTCCCCAATACAGTCCCCCTTTACATCAGGTGTCCCCAGTACAGTCACGCTTAACATCAGGTGTCCCCAATACAGTCCCCCTTACATCAGGTGTCCCCAATACAGTCCCCCTTTACATCAGGTGTCCCCAATACAGTTCCTCTTTACATCAGGTGTCCCCGGTACAGTCCCCCTTTACATCAGGTGTCCCCAATACAGTCACCCTTTACATCAGATGTCCCCAATACAGTCCCCCTTACATCAGGTGTCCCCAATACAGTCCCCCTTTACATCAGGTGTCCCCAATACAGTCCCCCTTTACATCAGGTGTCCCCAATACAGTCCCCCTTTACATCAGGTGTCCCCAGTACAGTCACGCTTAACATCAGGTGTCCCCAATACAGTCCCTCTTTACATCAGGTGTCCCCGGTACAGTCCCCCTTTACATCAGGTGTCCCCAATACAGTCCCACTTTACATCAGGTATCCCCAAATACATTAGTTATCCCCAATAGAGTCCCCCTTTACATCAGGTGTCCCCAAAAGAGCCCCCCCCCCCCCCTCTACATCATGTGTCTGTCTCAGCCAGAGGTGTAACTAGAACCTTCAGGGCTCCGGTGCAAGAAATTATGAAGAACCTCCCTGGTCCCTGACCGGGGCCCTTCCCACTGATCCAGGGGTCCTTTATTCCCATCCTGGGACCCTTTATTATGGTCCTGCAGCGGACCACCTTCCTGCTGTCTTGGGGTCCCCCCACAGTGGCGGAATGCCAGAGCCGTGCAGCAAATGCAACCTTTGCGACCCTGGTAGCTCCACCACTGGTGTCAGGTTTTTTTTTTTATTATATTTTACCATTTTATTTTTTTTTTTTTTTACATATTTTTTAGGACCTCCGTTGGGGGGCTTCGATGAAATATCAGGGGTCAAAACAGACCCCTGATGTCTCACTTTTGAGACAGAGAAAGGAACTGAGGATTCATGAGTCCCTTCCTCTGCAGCCTCAGATGCACAGAATGAATAGACAGGAATAGCTCTGTACAGAGGCTTCCCATTTATTCATAAACTGAGGCATAGAAAACACAGTTTACTATGCCTCAGCTATGATCCCTGACTCTATTCATTAAGACAAGGAAGGGGCCAGTAAATGGCACATATACAGGCTCATTCCCTGCTCTCCATCCTGACAGATCCATTGTAGCATCCAGCGGGAGGGGGAAACCCTGGCAAAGCTGCAGAAGAGGGGGTGGGTGGGCTAAGGACACAGGAGCCTGGAACAGCAGGACAGGAATAGGGAGGCGGCGGGAGTGGCATGTGGAGGAGCCAATGTCCTCCATTTCCCTTTTGCAGCTGTCAGTGGGAGGGAGAGGAGAGGGAGTGAGTATGACTGCATAGTGACTGCATGTAGGGATCGGTTCCTCTACATGCCGTCCCCCCTATCCAGGAATGTAGGGGGGCCGAGCAGGGAGCCGGGTCATAACGTGTCTGCTCCTCGTATCAGTGAGGGGTGGGATGAGTGGCCAACTTGGCAGCACCCACCCCTCAAAATACTGTGCCTGAGGCAGGTGCCCGCTCACCTCCCCCCTTGTCCTAGCTTACACTGCTTGGATTTAAAGTATTAATTTCATTATGTATTAATGATTACTAAGCGGCATTAACGGCTCTCGCATCTGTTTACCCACTATGGGCAGAGACATTTTTACATTTCTGCTATGGACATGTTTATTTGGCGACAACTTTTTGATTGATTAAAGCGGAGTTCGCCCCACCCCCCCCCCCCCTACAAAAAAATTAAAGTCAGCAGCTACAGATCCTGTAGCTGCTGACTTTTAATATAAGGACAATTACCTGTTCAGGGATCCCACAATGTCGGCACCCCCGCCCAATTTTTGGATCTGCTGTCAGGTGCTGCAGCCACCATTAGTGGTAAGGGAAACTACCAGAGAAGCCTTTTGGCTTCACAGCCGATTCCCTACTGCGCATGGGCGAAGCGTGCCGCACATTCTAACTGACACGACAGCGGAGGAAGGAGAAGGGGGGCTGAGCTTCCAAGGGACCTCATCGCGGTGGGGTCTCACTGAATTGGGAATTGGTATCTGTCAAAAAACAGGCACCCGTTCCCCCCTCCCCCCCTGAAAGGTGCCAAATGTGGTGCCGGAGAGAGGGGGGAGGAAGCAGATAAGCAAAGTTTCCACTTTTGGGTGGAACTCCGCTTTAAGATAACAAGGAAATACATATATTGTGTTTTAAGGACAAAGAAGGTTTTCTTTTACATGAAATTGTCTTGCAACAATGTTTTTTTTTTTTCACAATCCTTAGTGCCGGTTCGATGCGGGAATGCTGGGAATATACAGCGTGTTCCCACATCGCATCCGCACCCCTGGCAGTTCACACTGCCATATGCGATACGCAGGGGGTGTCAATTAAAAGTTAATGACACCCCCAGTTGTGATCTGCAAGTTGGCACAGAATCGGATCGCACTAATGTGAACCCCTATGCGATCCAATTCTGCTGCGGATAAAAAAAAAAAAGGGTCCTGTGGGTGTTGGGTGCGATTGTATGGCTGATTTTGCACCTCACAGAGATCGCATGTCATTTTAGAGGCAGTGCGCTCCGAATTACATGCAATCTCTGTGATCGCACTAATGTGAACCGGCCCTTAGACCAGTCTTTCTCAACCTTTTCAACACAGAGGAACCCTTGAAATAAATTTCTGGTCTCGGGGAACCCCTGCTAAAAATTTACAACTCATGACACATTAGTGTGACAGTCAGTGGGAAGAATGCTCCTTACTCTTCTCATCATTGGGAAGAATTACCCCCCTTACAGAGAGCTGAAAGGAACAATGGTGTCATTGGGAACTTATCTGAGAGGCAGAAATTGCCCATTTCTCAAGGAACCCCGAGCAACCTCAGGAGGAACCCCCAGCAACCTCAGGAGGAACCCCCAGCAACCTCAGGAGGAACCCCTAGCAACCCCAAGAGGAACCCCTAGCAACCCCAGGAGGAACTCCTAGCAACCTCAGGAGGAACCCTGCCTTAGACCATAAAATGCAAGAAAACTAAATGTGCCCTGTTTAAAATGACACTGTGTGTTTTTTTGTTTTTTATACAGCTTGTATAACAGTGTAAATTTTTTATTCTATCTTTTCATGTGACAACACTGAAGAAATGACACTTTGCTACAATGTAAAGTAGTGAGTGTACAGCTTGTATAACAGTGTAAATTTGCTGTCCCCTCCAAATAACTCAACACACAGCCATTAATGTCTAAACCGCTGGCAACAAAAGTGAGTACACCCCTAAGTGAAAATGTCCAAATCTGGCCCAATTAGCCATTTTCCCTCCCCGGTGTCATGTGACTCGTTAGTGTTACAAGGTCTCAGGTGTGAATGGGGAGCAGGTATGTCAAATTTGGTGTTATCGCTCTCACTCTCTCATACTGGTCACTGGAAGTTCAACATGGCTCCTCATGGCAAAGAACTCTCTGAGGATCTGAAAAAAAGAATTGTTGCTCTACATAAAGATGGCCTAGGCTATAAGAAGATTGCCAAGACCCTGAAACTGAGCTGCAGCAGGGTGGCCAAGACCATACAGTGGTTTACAGGACAGGTTCCACTCAGAACAGGCCTCGCCATGGTCGACCAAAGATGTTGCGTACACGTGCTCAGCGTCATATCCAGGGCAGGGAGACTCGATGTGCTGCACACGTCCTGCGTACACTGATGACGTTGCATTGCAGCTCACTTTAATGAAGGATGCTACTGGGGGGGGGGGGGTGGTTTGAATTTAAGGAGGGAAAAGTATACTACTTTGGCGAGGGGGCCTGAATTGAAAGGGGCCAGAGTATACTACTTTGGGGAAGGTAGGTGAATTGAAGGGGGGTAGAGTATACTACTTTGAGGAGGGGGGGGGGATTGAAAGGGGGCAAAATATACTAGGGAGGGGGGCTGAATTGAAGGGGGAAAGTATACTATTTTAAGAGGGTGAATTGAGGGGGGGCAAAGTTTACTACTGTGGGGGGGGGTGTGAATTAAAGGGGAGCAGAGTATACAATTTTGGGGAAGGAAGGTGAATTGAAGGGGGGCAGAGTATACTACTTTGGGGAAGGAAGGTGAATTAAAGGGGGGCACAGTATACTATTTTGGGAGGGTGAATTGAGGGGGGCAAAGTTTACTACTGTGGGGGGGGGGGGGGGTGTGAATTAAAGGGGGCACAGTATACTACTTTGGGGAAGGAAGGTGAATTGAAGGGGGGCACAGTATACTTCTTTGGGGAAGGAAGGTGAATTAAAGGGGGGCACAGTATACTACTTTGGGGAGGATGGTGAATTGAAGGGGGGCAAAATATATTAGGGAGGGGGGGCTGAATTGAAGGGGGAAAGTATACTACTGTGGAAGGGGGACTTAAAGGGGGGGCAAAATATACTACTACTGTGGGGGGGAGGGTGAATTGAAGGGGGCTGTGTTTACTACTTTGGGGGGGGGGGGGGTGATGTGAAGGGAACAGACACAACTGTGGGGGGGGGGGGATGATGTGAAAAGGGGCAGTGTGCTGTGTTACGAAAAAAAGGGTCAAATCCAGTTTTCAGCACATTAGGGTGCATCTGCAGTCCATTCATTTCAATAGACTGCCCTAACGTAACGCATGTTTATTTGCAACATAACGCACATTATCTGCGCGCGTTAATGTACCAAAAAATAAGTGGATGGACCCTTAAAAAGTTCACTTTTAAAACTTAGGAGGGCGATACATGATCATTCATGTATGATAAAAATAAAATTAAAAAGTTAAAGATTTTTTTTAAAGCTCTATTTTGGTGCATTTTTTTTGTTACTTGATGTGTTTTTAACAGAAAAAATTTTAAATTTCTTTAAAAAAAATAGTAACTTGAAAAATTGAAAGAGAACTTGTTTGTTTTTTCTTCTTGCTTTTGTTTTTTGTTTTTTCGGGGGTTTTTTTCCTCCTTTTTTTTCTGTATCTTATTGTTATATGTCAAAAAAAAAAAAAAAACTAAATAAAATACACAAACAGTTAAAAAAAATACATTCATATGTATAATCTTTTATTTTTTATTTTTTTTTTAAGTTTCTATTTTCACACTGTTCAGTGAGGTACATGGGACTAATATGTCGGTATGGCTCTTACCTTTAGGAGCGCTGGACACTATGGAAATCACAAAGGGCACAGCCCCATCTAGTGGCTACACCCTGCACCTGCATACAAGCTCAGTAGCAGCAAAGCAGTAAATGCCAGTAGGATTGAAACAACCTTCAAACACACAAATACAGTAGCATTAGGCCAAAATCAACAGAGAAAGGTCCACCAGAAGGAAATGAGATTTGTCTTTACTGGAGAATATGATTTATGCAAAAAAAATCCATTATTTCCCAACATGCAATGGAGGACACAGAACTCTATTTTTTAATGTATGCAACATACTGTATAAGGCAATCCCTAAAAAGATGAATGGGAATGGATGTCAACAAGAAACAGGGGCAGGAAAAACCGCTCCAATAACGCTTCAGAAGTTTCTATGACTATATCAAACTGCTGGCTGAAGGATCCAGAATAAAGCTTGGAGCGCCACTCTAAGCAAGAGAAGCTCAATCCCCCTGGTCCTCAGAAATAGGGGTGCTGGCCTTAGGCTCACGCACCCAGCAGTGATAGAATCCATAAACATGGGTAACCTGGCCTTAGTGTAAATATGGATGTTAGAGAGCCTCAGCCAGTGCTGGTCCGCAAACCACGATCTGACTGGGTGGGCGGGACGAAACTCACCAGGGAGTGTGGTTGGGAGAGCGGCAATCCCCACATTTATGGATGCTGGCTGAAGGACAATATGCCCAAGGCTAGCATGTGCGGATGCAGCGATATCCACCCAGTGGAATTGAATAAAGGTGAAGACCGAAGACCAGACAGAAGCCTTACAATCATTGGAAATAGAAGCTTGATGTGTGAAGGCCCAAGAGGTGTTTACCACCCTTGCCTAGATCCCGCAGAGCCAAAGAGAGAAGTTCTACTTCATTGGGATAGTAAGCTATACTGAATGCAGTTGTAGATGCATAGCCCTTAGATCAGGGGTGTCAAACTCAATTTCATCACAGGTCACATAGGTATTATGGTGGCCTTCAAAGGCCGGTTGAATCTTTAGGACTAGATGTCCAGAGCACCCCCCCTTACATCAGATGTCACAAACCCTCCTACCTTCAGAAGTCAAGAGTCCTCCACCCTCCCTAACATCCTCCTTACCTTGTGCTGCTGTCCGGAAGAACCTCGGGGGGGAGCTGGGAAGCAGAAAGTGCAGGGTCCAGAAGAGGACCAGAGGAAGGCTGGAATTAGCTGCCAGAGTCTTCTAAATGCTGAGACCCAGGGAGGCGGAGAAGAGGGGATGCTGCGGCTGTACAGAGGGGTGCAGGGTCTATCCTGGACAGAAGTTCTGTCCTTCTCTCTGCTGCCAACTTCTGCAGCCTCTCTGCAGCTGCATGGAGAAGCACAGGATCTGGCCGAGGAGTTCTGTCCTCTTGTCTGCTGCCAAATGCTGAGACAAAGTGGGGGCGGAGATGAGGGGTGTGCAGCAGCTGCAGGAGAGGTGTGAGGGCCACATAAAATGGCTTGGTTGGCTGCATTCGTCCCACGGGCCTTGTGTTTGACACGTGCACTAGATGGTGTTGGCCCTTTTTGATTTACATAATGTCCAAATCTCCTGTAGGTGGCAGTATACCCACACATTAAAGAATAGAGTCATGTGTCCTGCAACAAACCTTGGGAGAAAATAGATCTTCATCAATAAATGATGTAGGGAGCAAAGTGCAATATATTGACCAATTAGAACTCCCTTTAGTGAAGGTAGAAGATCAATATAAGTCGGATTCTGATTGGTTGTCATTGGGTATTCTTCTCCATTACCATGTTTAATGAATATGCCAATAACAGCAGGTCTCTGAGCAAAGCAGGACATTGCTTGCTTTTTCAAAATCCTATTCATAGTAGAATCTGTTCCCAGGGATCATTTATAGTGAAATCATAAATTTCTATGAAACGCAGGAGGTGGAGCCAGGAACAGACAAGCTACATTTACCCAGGTTCAGATTTCGGGCTGTTCAGAAAATACGCACACAATCGGTTTGCTAGAAGAACCCCTTAGGACACATTGTAATATTTAATAAAAAGAGTGCAGAAAAGTGGCTACATAAGCAATTAAATTTCAGATCACATTTTCTACAGCAGACGGGGAAAAAAAACTATGTCACATGATGATTTTTCCTGATAAACAGTTTTTGTAAATCAGCGCATTGTGAGTATTTATGACTGTAAGTGACCGTCAAACAATATCACAATGTATTGCATTTGTTTACTGGCAGATTTATCTTTCAATGGCTGAATTATGTTATTATTGATGAGCTTTGAGGATGTGGCGCTGCAGTGCCATCTGCTGGCTGCTTGAAGCTTATTCTAGACCAGCCTTACCTATCGTGTTTTAACATGGAGGAACCCTTGAAATAACTTTCCTGTATTAGCGAATCCCTGCTAATAATTATTATATGGTATTTATGTGTTATGATTATGGGAAGAATGTTCCCTACATTGGTGGTCAGTGGGAAGAATGCTCCTTACTTTGGTAATCAGTGGGAAGAATATTCCTTTAATTGGCGGTCAGCGGGAAGAATGTCCCTTACATTGGCGGTCAGTGAGAAGAATGGCCCTTACTTTGGCGGTCAGTGGGAAGAATGTCCCTTACATTGGTGGTCAGTGGGAAGAATGCTCCTTACATTGGTGATCAGTGGGAAGAGTGCTCCTTACATTGGTGATCATTGGGAAGAATGTTCCTTACATTTGTAGTCAGTGGGAAGAATGGGCAGAGGATGGGCAGAGGAGATACAGGCCAGCAAAGCCAGTAATGGTGGAGAAATCCCAGTACACCATGCTGCCATCCAACATGTCTGCCCCATCTGCTGTAGTGGATGGTGTCCCAGGTGAGAAGGAGCTCTGCATACAGCTACCTATGGGAGTTACCGCTGTGGAGAAACCGACAGACATGCAAGGAAAATCCCTGACCGTGGAATCCCCGGACCATCAGATGAATGTGGATGGACCTGCATTAAACACCCCAGGCATGGATTTTGCTGGTCTGGCTGAGACCAGTAGTCCCACGGCAAGCAAAATGGCTGCCAGCTCCAAAGAGCCTGCTTCATGTTCACCTGAGCCTCCCAGTCTTCCAGTGCTGATTGACCAGCCGATGGGGGAGGGGATCAACATGGTTCTGGAAGTGGAATTGAAGTAGCAATGGAAATATCCTGCAATGCTTTACCTGATGCTGTGTTAAAACAGAATGCTATTTCCACAGCTGAAAACCCTGTCCTAGTGGAAGAGGAGATGACAGCTGGAGTTTTTACCAGTGCAGCAGCTATGGATTCTGCTGTGAAGACAACAGCAATAATAAATATCCCAGCAAGTATAAAAAATGACATTAATGTTAAAGCAATGAATGTGGTGGGTGGTGGTGAAGGGGTTAGTAATGCTGGGAAAAATAAAAATGACATTTCTCCTCCTGCTCAGCAGAGGAAAGATTCGATTGCACAGATCAATCCCGAATCTGTGCAATCGTTATCTGCTAAGTGTGTGTCAGATAATTTAAAAAAAACTGATGGATTTTCTGCTGGGAGGAATGTTGGAAGCTATGCTTCAGCTTTGGGGAGTCACACCAGGGTGGGTGGTGGGAATTCTGTTATTGGTCAAAATTCAGGGAGGTTTGGTGGGTATAGGAGGAGGAATGTGGTACAGTTGAGGTGGGTGGGGGATGGAACTCCACCAGTAAGGGGGAGGGTGGCTGAGTTGATTTTGGAAATGGGGTTTAAAGTCTGTGATATTTTTGCTTTAATTTGCCCGGTGGGGAGTTATGAATTTGATTTGTCGTTTGTAAAACCTGAAAGTTTGGATCACTTCTGGGAGAGATTTAAGAGGTGCAAGGGCCTTCAGCAGTGGAGTGGTTTGGTGCCAAAAGTGATTTCAAGACAGCCTCTGATAAAATCAGTGACCATTTTGGTGCGTAACGAATCCATACCAGAGGCTGATTTATTAGTATGGCTACGCCGATATGGCGAGGTCCTCACTCCACTGCGGAAGGTCCTTGATGAGCATGGGATATGGACAGGGGCCTGGACAGTGTCACTAAAATTGGGGGTGCTGGGCGATGTAGTTCAGCACCTTCCCTGCTCAGCCTTTCTGGGTAGGGATAGGCTGACCATTTTCTACCAAGGTCAGCCTAAGGTGTGCAATAAATGTGGTGATAAAGGCCACTTTGCATCGTCCTGCACCCACAAGAAGTGCTCACTGTGCCAGGATTTCGGCCATTTGGCCAGAGAATGCACCCAGATTCGGTGCAATTTGTGCCAGCAGCTGGGTCATCCATATAGCCAGTGCCCAGAGGCACTGCATAACTTGCCAGGATTGGAGACTGAGCTGCAGAGGCTTGATAAAGAAGATGAAGCAGCTGAAGTTAGAGAGGAAATTGTTGCTGCCCCTCCTGTGTCGGTTGTGTCAGATTCTGTTTCCCCTGGTGATGTGGTCCCTGAGTCTGTCCTTCCTGTGTCTGTTGTGTCAGATTTTGTTTCCCCTGGTGATGTGGTCCCTGAGTCTGTCCCTCCTGTGGTTGTTCCTACATCTACTGTGCGTAGATCCTCCAGACTAGCGGAAGCTGCTGGGGGGGCGGGTATAGTGGATCTTCCCCCTCGGCCTACTCCACCTCCAGTCCCTGTCTCTCGACACCGCAAACGCGGCCAAGAGGGTGCAGGGGTGCTGGATGGTGGTGGGGTCGATGGGGTTGAGGGAGGGGTGTCCATGTCCCATGTCTCACCCTCTGTTGTGGAGGATTCGGATGAGGAGGGGTGGGAGAGGACAAAGAGGAAGAAAAAGAAGAAGAGGAAGACCAGTAAAGTGGTCGTTTCTTCCTTACAGTTAGAGCCAGGAGGGGTTCCTCTTGGCAACACATTTTCGGTTTTATCAGGGGAGGAGTTGGTGTCGGATTTATCTATTTGTTTATCATCTATGGATGAGGGGGAGTCACATAGTGTAAAGAGAGCTGTTTCGGGTGATGAGAGTGTGGTGGAGGTTAAGAAACGACTACCCCAATCATCCTGATGGCAGTGCCCGCTCTGATAAGGGTGGCGACCATTAATGTCGCCAGCGTGAAATCTGCAAGAGCTCGTGATATTGCCTTATTTTTGCTCAGTGAGTTTGATGCTGAGATTTTATTTTTGCAAGAGACCTGGCTCAATACTTTGGCCGATGTCCATCTAGCAAAAAGGGAGTGGAGATGCGGTCCCTCCTTTTGGTCTCTTGCGGCTGAGCCTTGCAGCGGAGTTGCGGTTCTTTTTAAAACCGATATGGTAACGTGCCGGCGGGTAATTGAGGTAGAAATGGGGAGATGCATGGTCTTAGACGTCTCTGTTAGGGGGCAGGACCTGCGCCTGATCAATATCTATGGACCGCAGTCAAAATGGGACAGGAAATGCCTCTTCACAAAGATCAAGCCCTTCCTTTTTACATCCCAGCAGGTTGTCTTTGGAGGTGACTTTAACACCATAATTAGGCCTGAAGACAGGAGGGTCTCCATAGACAGGCTGGGTTATGATAGCGTTTTTCTTAGAGATATGGTTAGACAAGCAGGCCTGGTAGATGTGCACATTAAGCACTGCCCTGGCAGCACGGGATTCACATTTCAGAGAGGGAATAGTCAGAGTAGGATAGACAGGTTTTTTTTAAAGGAGAACTCTGCTTTCTCGGCTCCTGAGTTGAGGGCGGTGGAGTTCTCTGACCACTGTATGCTGTCTGTGACTCTGAATGCCTCGGACACTCCACCCAGGGGAAGGGGTACCTGGAAACTGAATTCGGCTCTCCTGGAAGATGTAGAGGTAAGACAATCCTTTGAGGATTTTTTTCAGGCACAGGTTTCTATTCTGGACTTTTGCAGCAGTAAGTCAGAGTGGTGGGAGCTTGTGAAACAAAGGGCGATTGGACTTTTCAAGGCCATAAGTAAGAAGAAGCAGCTTGGTATGTATATTGCCTACCAGCATTTGCGGATGAAGCTTGATCGTCTTGTCTCGTATGGAGGAGATCCAGGGGAGATCTCGGAGGTAAAGCTTCTTCTTAGGAAGTGTCAATACGACCGGCATGCCTCCTTGGTTCTGGAGAGAGATTACGGGAAATATCACTCGCCTGATCCTTACCAGAACTGTAAGCAAGGCATAGCAGTTAAGACGGTCATAGGTCTGAGGGATAGTACGGGTTCCCTGGTTAAGTCCAGATCAGGGATCCTGGAGATCTTCAGGTCATATTACGCAGACCTTCTGGGAAGAAAGGACCTTAGTCGGGACAGGATGGAAAGCTTTCTGGATTCTACTCCAGGATTGGGAAATGATACATTGCCTTTGATGGATTTGACAGAACCAATTTCAGCGGATGAGGTAGTTCGTGCTATAGAGAAGCTGGCTACCAAAAAGTCGCCTGGGCCAGATGGGTTGACAGCTGAATTTTACAAGTGTTTTAAGTCCATTCTGGCTCCCTTTTTAGCGGAGGTTTATAACAGCTGTTTAGAAGAGGGTTCTCTCCCTCCCTCCATGAGGCAATCTGCTGTGATTCTTCTGTCAAAAGGTAAAGACCCCTCAATAATTGAGAACTGGCGCCCCATCAGTCTTCTCAATGTTGATAGAAAGATTTTGGCGAAGATTCTTTTTTGGCGCTTGTCGTCAGTAGCAGGCGATTTGTTGTCCAATCATCAGCACTGCTCGGTCCAGGGCAGAAGTACCTTTTCAGCAATTTTAGCTGTCCGGGAGGCTTTGGAGCGATGCAGGGCTGCTGGATGGAGAAAGTACTTGCTGGCATTGGATCAGGCGAAGGCTTTTGATCGAGTCAATCATGAGTACCTATATTTGCTACTTGGTAGATACGGCCTGCAGGGGAGGTTTATTGATTGGCTGAAAACATTATATAAAGGGGCTGAGAGCTTCCCACTTGTTAATGGTTGGGTTGGACGGCCTTTTGAGGTTGGCTCTGGGGTGCGCCAGGGGTGTCCTTTGAGCCCCCTGCTATATGTATTCGCAATCGACCCCTTCATAAGAAGGTTAGAGAGTGGATCGTTGTGTGGGGTGCCTTTGGGCATTGCTGGTGTGCCGCCTTTGAAGGTCGTGGCCTATGCCGATGATGTCTCTGTTATTATCTCTGGGATGGAGGAGGCGCAGGAGGTGGTCTCTGTGATAGAGCAGTACACTGAGGCTTCTGGCTCTAAAATCAATCATGGAAAGAGTGAAGTTTTCTGGATGGGTGAGGAGGGTGAAAGCTTCGAACTTCCGGATGCCTTCCCAGAGCCCCAGCAGGAAATTAAAGCGTTGGGCATCAAATTTGGTCCTGGTGACTATGGTCATCGAAATTGGGAAAGCAGGTTGTTGAATGCCAATGCCAAGGTGGCAAGCTGGAAGAAATGGAAACTTTCCTTGAGGGAAAGGGTTGACTTGATTAAAACTTACCTGATCCCAATCTTTTTATATGTCAGCTTTGTCTGTATCTTGCCGGAATCTCTCTATGCAAGGGTGTACAGCTGCTTTTTCCAACTGTTATGGGGAAATAGGCTGAACCTGATCAAACGCAATGTAACTTACCTGTCCAGGCGGGAGGGTGGTCTAGGAATGGTCAACCCTATAGTTTCCTTTTCTCTGCTTTTTTTAAAGTATAATCTTGGTAATATGTTAGCAGAGACCCCGCCGGGATGGGTGGGTATTTTTCAATCTTGGTTTAGGCCTTTTCTGCGATGCTGGGAAGATGGCGGGCCAGTGAAAAGTCTGAGAGTCCGACATGGCAAGCTTCCGGCTTATGTTGCCCCGTGTCTGAAAATACTTAGGCAGTGGCAGGTGACAGTGGGGGATATCAAGTCCCTCCCCAGAAAGCTTCTGGAGAAGAGGATTTTGGGCTCTGCTTTCAGTGTGTCGCTGACCTTAAGGGATTGCCCAGGCCCCGTAATGAGGGAGGGGTTGCGTTTAATTAACTTAGGAAGAATCCCTTTGAAGTTTAGGGATCAAGCCTGGCTCGCTTTCCATGGAAGGCTCTATGTGAGAGGGAACCTGAAGCATCGCCCTGTGGATGATCGGGATTGTCCTAGAGCGGAGTGTGTTGGTAAAGTGGAGTCTATGGACCACTTTTTGCTCCAGTGTCCCTTTAACATAGAGGTGTATAAAAGGGTGGGGAGGGCTCTAGGCATCCCCTTTCTCTATCGCATGAGTTATGCGGAGTGGGTGTACGGGGCATTCCCGACTCGCTGGGATTTTGATTTGGATACACTTTTTCTAGTTAGTATAGTTGTCCGTTACTTCACGTGGAATGCACGGTGCCAGATTACCCTGCGGAAGAAAGTCCTCCCTGTCGAGGTGGTGGTGTACGATATCCTGGGTGAGGTTGGGAAGATTCGGGGTCTTGAGAAGGGCAGGGAGCCTCGAGCGGTCTGGATAAGGGCGTGGAGGAATATCAGACCTGCTTTTGGTGAACTGTCCATCTCTGGGTGAAAAGCTTTTTTCCTATGCTATTTCTTTCACACCCTTAGCTTTTGTTAGTTAATATCTTCATTTTTGAAGAAGGGCTGCATGCATAATGGGAGTGGTTTTTGTTTCTTGACCATTCTTTATTTGAGAGCAGAACTTGCTATGTATTTTTTCCCTTTTCATGTAAATATGTATATATTTATTTATGTTTATTGATTTTATGATTATTGATTGCAAGACTTTTAATAAACAAAAATTGGGAAGAATGTCCCTTACATTGGAGGTCAGTGGGAAGAATGTCCCTTACATTGGTGATCAGTGGGAAGAATGTCCCTTACATTGGTGATCGGTGGGAAGAATGCTCCTTACATTGGAGGTCAGTGGGAAGAATGTCCCTTACATTGGAGGTCAGTGGGAAGAATGTCCCTTACATTGGTGGTCAGTGGAAAGAATGCCCCTTACATTGGGGGTCAGTGGGAAGAATGCTCCTTACATTGGTGGTCAGAGGGAAGAATGTCCCTTACATTGGTGATCAGTGGGAAGAATGTCCCTTACATTGGAGGTCAGTGGGAAGAATGCTCCTTACATTAGGGGTGAGTGGGAAGAATGTCCCTTACATTGGTGATCAGTGGGAAGAATGCTCCTTACATTGGTGATCAGTGGGAAGAATGCTCCTTACATTGGTGATCAGTGGGAAGAATATTCCTTACATTGGTGGTCAGTGGGAAGAATGCTCCTTACATTGGTGATCAGTGGGAAGAATATTTCTTACATTGGTGGTCAGTGGGAAGAACATTCCTTACATTGGTGGTCAGAGGGAAGAATGTCCCTTACATTGGTGGTCAGAGGGAAGAATGTCCCTTACATTGGGGGTCAGTGGGAAGAATGCTCCTTATATTGGTGATCAGTGGGAAGAATATTCCTTATATTGGTGGTCAGAGGGAAGAATGCTCCTTACATTGGTGGTCAGTGGGAATAATGTCCCTTACATTGGAGGTCAGTGGGAATAATGTCCCTTACATTGGAGGTCAGTGGGAATAATGTCCCTTACATTGGAGGTCAGTGGGAAGAATGCTCCTTCTATTGGTGGTCAGTGGGAGAAGGAGGAGGACACACTGAAGGAGCTCTCTCTGAGAACCAGCATTTTTCAAGCCTGGGCCTTGCCTGCTAGCTTGGCCCAGGAACAATGTCTGATCCTGGGGGAGGCCCTGGGAGGGATCCCCTTGATGACATGGAGCCTAGTGAGGAGATGGAGTGGGTCCAGGCCCTGGTGAGGACATGGATGTCTACAGACAGAAGATCATTGATCGTTTTCAGGTGATTGGAAGAGCTGAGTAGAAACTTCAGAGCCAAGTACTGCCAGGCCTGGAGTAAGAATCGTTTGGCCATGAAGCTGGAATTGCAACAAATGGAGGAGAAAGTAAAGAAACAATCTTTAATATTGTAGAAATGATGAGATCAAACCGCGCTGACCCTAAGATCAAAAAAGCAGCCAACACTTCAACTAGACATAGGTAGTAGTCATAAAAATAGGTAATTAAGTGTAGCGCTAAGATGACATATATGCAAGAATTCTAAAAACACCTTTAAATAAATAAAGAATAAAAATAATGAACATATAGAAATCTCATAACTGGAATTGAAATCCTAATGAGGAAAATGTCCATAAAACAATATCCATAAAGGATTCCAGAAATAAAGTCCCACGTGAAGAAGGTGGCTTCTAAAATAGATATTGTGATAACATCCGACACCCATATGGTAATAGGAATGCGCTCACCAGAGACAATGGACCCAAAATTCCATATAGAACATGGGTCATACAGGCTGATTATGGTAATACGTCCTCTCTCTCTCTCAGCATACAGTTGTCCAGTGTAAGTGCCCGGATGGATGGGATGGTCAGCAAAGGAACGCCCAAACTTCCCAACCGATGGTGTGTACATGAAAATGACCAAACGATGCAAACATAGTGTAATACTGTCTTTAAAATTTATTAAAAAGAAGAAATGCACTTACAAGATCATCATCTAGGCAACGCATGTAATGAGGAGATGGCAGAGTGAGGTTATTATTGGAAAAGCTGAAAGACAGAAGTGGAGCTTTTGCAGAAAATTTGATAATGAGAGGAGATTTGCCTGCCAAACATCAGCAAGTTCCATGGATCAGCAGCCTCAGGTAATGGATGACCCGGCTCCATCTGCCTCTGCACCTCTCCCTCCATGTCAGGGCTGGGAAACGCCAGCCGCAACTAGCCAGGGGGTTGAGAGTGAACATGGCACTTTCATCCAGCAGATGGAGTCACCTCTGAGAGCAGACAAGTTTGCCTTTACTGATGACCCTTCAGAAGTCCCTGAGGATGGGCAGAGGAGGTACAGACCAGCTAAGCCAGTATTGGTGGAGAAATCGCAGTACACCATGCTGCCTTCTAACATGTCTGCCCCACCTGCTGTGGTGTATGATGTCCCAGGTGAGAAGCAGAAAGAGAAGGCCGTGTAAAAACAGCTGCCTGTTTAATTTTCTGCTGTGAAAGATCCCTCTACAGACATGGAAGGAAAACCCCTGACAGAGATGCCTTTGGACCATCAAGGGAAGGTGGATGGACCTGCAGCAAGCACCCCAGATAAGGTTTTTTTCTGTTTATGTGTCTGCTGAGACCAGTAGTGCCTCTACACTTGCATGTGGTAAGATGACTGCCAGCTCCAAAGAGTCTGCATCACTTTCACCTGAGCTTCCCTGGGTTCCAGAGCTGATTGCTGGTGGGGGAGGGGCTCAGCACAGTGCACCATGTGCAGTGGAGGCAGCCATGGAAGTCTCTGTCAGTAATGTTTCACCTGTTGCTGTTTTTGAGCAGCCTTCACTATCCTCAGCTGAAAGCCCTGTCCTGGTAGAGGAGAAGATACCTGTTGGAGGTGAAACAATTATGAGTACAGCAGTGAGTATGGACGCTGTTGTGAAGACAGAAGGAACTATGAATGTGCCAGAAAATGACGGCAGTAGTATTGATAAAACAATGGATGTGTTGGTGGTGGGTGGTGAAAGGGTTAATGTTGCTGGCATAGGTAAAAATGACATTTCTCCTCCTGCTCAGCAGAGGAAGGATTAATTGGTTGTACAGACCAGTCCTGAATCTGTACAATCGTTATCTGGTTCAAAACAAACGGATGGATCTTCTGCTTGGAGGAACGTTGGCAGCTATGCTTTAGTTTTGGGGAGTAGCACCACGGTTAGGTTTATAACAGCTGTCTAGGAGGGGGGTTCTCTCCCTCCCTCTATAAGACAATCCACTGTGATTCTTCTATCATATGGTAAAGACCCCTCAATGATTGAGAACTGCGCCCCATCAGTTTTCTCAATGTTGATTGAAAGGTCTTGCCGAAGATTCTTTTTTGGCGCTTGTCGTCAGTAGCAGGCGATTTGTTGTCCAATCTTCAGCACTGCTCGGTCCAGGGCAGAAGTACCTTTTCAGCAGTTTTAGCTGTCCACTGTCCGGGAGGCTTTGGAGAGATGCAGGGCTGCTGGATGGAGAAAGTACTTACTGGCATTGGATCAGGCGAAGGCCTTTGATCGAGTCAATCATAAGTACCTGTATTTGCTACTTGGTAGATGCAGCCTGCAGGGGAGGTTTATAGATTGGCTGAAAACATTATATAAAGGGACTGAGAGCTTCCCACTTGCTAATGGTTGGGTTGGACGGCCTTTTGAGGTTGGTTCTGGTGTGCGCCAGGGATGTCCTCTGAGCCCCCTGCTATATGCATTCGCAAATTATGGATTCATAAGAAGGTTAGAGGGTGGATCTTTGTGCAGGGTGCCTTTGGGCATTGCTGGTGTGCCGCCTTTGAAGGTCATGGCCTATGCCGATGATGTGTCTGTTGGGATGGAGGAGGCGCAGGAGGTGGTCTCAGTGATAGAGCAGTACACGGTGGCTTCTGGCTCTTAAGTCAACCATGAAAAGAGTGAAGTTTTCTGGATGAGTGAGGAGGATGAAGGCTTCGAACTTCCAGGTGCCTTCCCAGAGCCCCAGCAGGAAATTAAAGCGTTGGGCATCAAATTTGGTCCTGGTGACTATGGTCATCGAAATTGGGAAAACAGGTTGGTGGATGCCAATGCCAAAGTAGCAAGCTGGAAGAAATGGAAACTTTCCTTGAGGGAAAGGATTGACCCGATCCCTATCTTTTTATATGTCAGCTTTGTTTGTATCTTGCCAGAATCTCTCTATGCAAGGATGTATATCTGCTTTTTCCAACTGTTACGGGGAAATAGGCTGAATCTGATCAAACGCAATGTAACTTACTGGTCCAGGCGGGAGGGTGGCCTAGGAATGGTCAACCTTATCGTTTTCTTTTCTCTGCTCTTTTTAAAGTACAATCTTGGTAATATGTTAGCAGAGACCCTGCCGGTCCTCCTGACTGGCTCTGCACCAATCCCAGACTGCTCTATCCCAGTCCTCTCAGACATGCCTCCCAGCCCTCCTGACTGTGTGTCACTCACCAGCCCTCTTGGCTGTTCCCTTGTCCTTCTGGAGACTTGCCTAGTTGCCTGGCAGTGTTCTCCCACTGTCCCCTACTTGCCTCTGTGCCTGCCAGCCAGGACACCTCTGTGTGTCTTGAGGAGGGTCCTGTCTGCACCTGAGACTAAGCCCAAGGTCAACCCCCCCCCCCCCAGACTGGGTAGCTCCCTCAAAGGCCACGACAGCCTAACACTCAATCTCCAGCTTCCACCTGAACATACTCCTCCCCAGCTGGGCTAACCCAGAGGATTTGAGGGGATTTGCCCCCTGCCAACCCAGGTTGGGGATTGGTCAGGACCCTCAGAATACTCCAGGCTGCTCCACCTTTTCTCCCTTCCCATTTTTCTGGAT
Source organism: Pelophylax lessonae (assembly GCF_965119305.1). Classification (NCBI taxonomy): domain Eukaryota; kingdom Metazoa; phylum Chordata; class Amphibia; order Anura; family Ranidae; genus Pelophylax; species Pelophylax lessonae. Next base: position 8,681,446 of record NC_138777.1, on the reverse strand, counting down.
GTTTCCAGTAAGTTTGAGACGTGGGGGGGGGGGGGGGGTCTGTCTGTACCTGTGAGTCACCCAGCTCTCCCTGGATCTCTGCCCAACCCAGGAAAAAACAGACAGGCTTGGCTGCCAGCCAAGCCTACAAAAATGTACCTACACTAAACAGAAAAAAGTCTATCTATACGTCTAGCACACTATAGGGTGCTACAAACACATAAACTTACAGGCTTACTTGTTGACTAATAAATCCCACTGACCTTCAGATGCCATTGTAATGAGATAATCAGTGTTATTCACTTTACCTGGCAGTGGTTATAAAGTTATATACAGTATATACTTGATCCACTTCAATCTAATGAAAAACAGTTAAAGGGCTGATTGGAGTGAGCAAACCTCATACACATGACATATGAAAGTTTTTGAAAAAACGAAAGTTGAAAAGGATTAAAAGAGGTGCATGGAAGCCAGCCAGCCCCCAGTCTGATGTACTCACCCTCCAGTCTGCCACCAACCAAGTAGACCTGTCTCATGATATAAATAAAGAACAGGGGTTTAGTTGACACCCATTTGCAAACGCATGTGTAAGCTGCAGGGCCACTACACGGCACCCTGTTTTACCTGCAGTCCTAACACTTTTAATTTGAGTGTCTCCACAATGGAAGCACATGGCTGCTAATGGATGGATAGGAGGCGGGTGGGAGGGAGCAGCCCAAACCTCCCCCAACCCACCCCCATCCATATGAAAGTTTTTGTGCTCTTAGAGTTCCCTTAAAAGTCCTGCAATGACTGTAGACTCTCCCATCCCATATAATGTAAAAAGGAAAAAGTCATGTATATCAAATAAATTGCAGTTTACAATTGGCACAGCTCTTCCTTCTGCAAATGTCGGGTATTTTACATTCTCTCACTCTACCTGCGCACAAACCCGCCACTTAGACGCTTTTAAATGCATTCTTAAATTGATCGGTTTCGTTCTTGAGATCCACACCACTTTTACAGCATGTCGCTTTGATGTCGGACAGAATTTCTCAGCTAAAATGAGCATTTAATATTATGCAGCTCAAAATGAGTTTAATACATGAATCGCACCACTAGAAGGATGCATTTCCTGAAGGCATGTTTGAAGTTTCTGTTCAACGGTACATCTGGAGACAAGTTTTTCGGGTCCCGCCATCTCTTAGACTTTTTTTTTTTCCTGGCTGAAAATGAAGTCTTTGTTCAGAATCTTGCTACATGATAGCAGAGGTTGGTTTGGCTACAAAGATAGAGGCAAGTTTATCGCCTACCCCAAAAGCAGCCGATGATGTTTGGGTGAACGGACTCCGGATGTCAATGAACTTCCCGGCAATGCAACACCCTGTGACATACCAAGGCTGAAGGGTGGATATTTATTCTAACAATGCACAATAGTTTGACAATCAAAGAAATAGCAGCAATAAGCACTTCAACAAGTATGTGGGAACGGTTACAGAAATATGTATAAACCTAGTAATAGGCAATCGGACTGACTGACTCCTAATCCGTATACTATGGGAGGTCCTGACTGAGGGGCAATTTAAGCACAATGGTCCTATAGTCTCTAGAAAACCGTCCCCTTCTGGCCAGTGCATTGGGGCCCAAATATGGTGTTGGTGCGCTCAAACTTAAAGTGGTTGTAAACCTCAGACATTAGATATGAACAAAGCATATCCCTCTATAAACTTTCTAAACAAAAGGCCAGTTTACTGTCCTTCAGACTTTAGGGGGGGGGGGGGCAGACTGTGTCCAGTGGGAGTAAACAATGCCCGATCTTTGGTATTAGGGGGAGAAATAGTTGGTGTCAGTGGGAGAATAGTGCCCCATTCTTGTTGCCAGTGGAAGGAATTATGCCCAATTGTTGGTGTCAATGGAAGGAATAGTGCCCCACTGTTGGTGTCAGTGGCAAGAATTATACTCCATTGTTGGTGTCAGTGGCAGGAATAATGCCTCAAGGGCTGTAAAAAGGCAAGCAAAGGGCCAGATCTGCCCCCAGGCCGTAGTTTGGAGACCACTGCTCTATAGTGTGCACTTGTCCTAATTAAGAGCACTAAGTGTAATTTCTCTCTGCTGCCTCCTTCCTCTATGTGCAGGAATCCCTTCTGACAGCCTGTGATTGACAGCCTCAGCTATGTTCATGTGTGCTGTGTGAATGGGGGGGGGGGGTGTCCCTTCCATTCAATCAACTCTCCTCAGTGAGCTCTGCAGAGTGTAACTTCAGCTCCCCTCCCCCCTTTTTTTTTAACTCTCACACAAGCTTTATAAATTCAGCACTTTGAGCAGATGTAGAGAAGAGAAGAGAAGACTGCAGATAAACAGGTACACCTTATGTAGGAGGATCTATTTAATCCCTGTGTATCACCTGAGGATAGTCACTGGGTACATACAAAGGTTTGCAACTGCTTTAAGTGCCTCCAAACCTGGGTATCGGTGCCTAAACAGGAAATACGGTTCCTTTAAAGCAAATCTTCACCCTCAATTAATTTGATGTTTTACTCCACTCCTTTTTTGAGGGAGGGGGGGCTAACAGCTTGTCATTGGGGGAGCTGCTGGCTCAAGCCGGAAAAGCAGCTTCTCAATGACATTCCACGCAAGAAGATGGTGGCATGGGACAGAGTGGGGGAGGGTATAAAGAGAAGAGGAAGAGGATCTCAGAAGGACTATACTGGATATGCTGGGCAGATGAGTATCTTACCTGTGTTGGACCCACCACCAGTTTAGCAGGGTTAAAAAAAAAATAAAATGGGGGGAGGAGGGCAAAGATCCATGTTAAATAGCATGCAGAGGGTATGGCTAGCAGCCTCTCAATAACACATAGGGTGACGATTTATCTCCACCCACTCTCTGTCCGGGGTTTCAGCAACACCAAATGCTGTGACGTCCTCCCCACAACCAGGCGGCAACACCAGACTTGACAGTGGCATTCCCACAGATCGAGAGATGTCAGCAATGGCCTTCCTGCTTCCCATCCTATCAGCAGCCTGCTGCACTGTGTGTGTTCCACAAGGTCCTCCAACAACTGCCTTGAACCCAGTGGTAGTCTTTTCTTTCCCTCCTCTCCAGAGCTCTGGTCTTCCTGGAGACTACACCCCCCACAAGTCATAGCTTCTCCTCCCAGCAGGCTCGGTTCTTCCCAGGATGCACAGGAGTCAATTTTCCTCTTCCTCTGTTTTCCCCTGGTGGAGGGCAGGGCTTTCCTCTGGCTGCACACAGCCCTGCAGCATCTGTGTCTCTCTCTCCCCTCATAGCCAAGGAGAGGGAGAACAGCTCCATCACTGGCTTTATGTGAGCGGCTGTAGCACGTGTGACACTCTCACATGTAATCTAAAGTGTAGTGCAACCAGATTAAATCCAAAAAGACTATTAAATAACTATCTCCTATATAAATGGTGGACCACGGTCCGGACAAGGACCATTTGGCAGCCTTAGTGGTCTCCCCTCCTGCCGCTTCTGCTGTTAAAACTCACAGCACGGCAGACAGTGGGAGTCAAAGCAGGCTGGATTCCTCTTCTGTATATGTATTTGCCTGCAACCACTGCTGCTTTTAAACTCACAGTGGGGAAGATGTACCCGATACCCATTCACATAGGGGGGGGCGGGATCTGGGCACCCCCTTGTTAAAGGGGGCTTCCAAGTTCTGATAAGCCCCCACCGGCAGACAACCACAACCACAGCCCAGGGTTGTCAGGAAGAGGCCCTTATCCCAATCAACATGGGGACAAGGTACTTTGGGGGGCACCCCAAAGCACCCTCCCCATGTTGAGGGCAAGCGGCCTGGTATGGTTCAGGAGGGGGGGTATTCACTCGCCCCCCCCCCCTTTCCTGGCCTGCCAGGCTGCATGCTCAGATAAGGGCCTGGTATGGATTTTGGGGAGGACCCCACGCTGTTATTTTTTTTTAATTTTGGCATAGGGTTCCCCTTAAAATCTATCCTAGACCCAAAGAGCCTGGCATAGATTTTGGGGGGGACCCCATGCCGTTTATTTAAAATTCTGTCATAGGGTTCCCCTTAACCACTTAAATACAGGGCACTTTCACCCCTTCCTGCCTAGACCAATTTTCAGCTTTCAGTGCTCATTGGCATCTATGGGAAATATTGGCCAGCTTCGCATGGCACTGCTCCCCATCTTTAACAATAGCAGCTATGGGAAATCTTGGTCAGCTTCGCATGGCACTGCTCCCCGTCTTTAACATTGGCGTCTATGGGAAATATTGGTCAGCTTGGCATGCCACTGCTCCCGAACTATAAGTGACAGGGACTCAAAATTTGGGAAGCACTGAGAGGGGACTCAGGACTACAACATATCTATACATTTTAAAAGTACACTACACTGACTGCACTAAACAAACTCAACTCCTTATCCATTAACTACCTGCCTAATCTCTATTGTCACACACTATACACGTCTGCCGTGTAAGCAGCAGACTTATTAAGTGGACTTAGCCCCTGAGCTATGATTGGCTAAAGGCACCCTGCCTTTGGCCAATCATGGCTCTGACAGGACATTGTGCTGTGATTGGCCAAAGCATACAGGTCAGGTGCATGCTTTGGCCAATCAACAGCAATCAATGCACTGCAACAGCACAGTGCATTATGGGTCGCTCATCGGTGGGCGAACATCTCGCTGAGTGCCCTATTTGTTTGTGTGTTCAGCGAACACATGAACAGCTGATATTCGAGTCGAACTTATGTTTGACTCGAACATAAAGCCCATCCCTACTCAAGAGATCTATGAAGATAAATTAATTCCATTGTATCAGAGTGCTGGGGCATTGATTGTCTTCTGATGACTGGTCTGGTAGACAGAATACACAAGTTTGTGTCTCTCCTATTGTTAATTGGGTCAACTATTGTTTCTGTCTGTCTGCTAGTATTGTGTCCACTCTACCTTGTTAGCTAACCATTGTGGGATGTTATATGCTTGTCAATTAGATTACGGGTTAATTAAGATTACAGTTAGTTGTTAGATGTTAACCACTTGCCGACCGCAGCATGACTATTTACTGCGGCGGTCAGCCCCTCACAGGCAGAGCGACATAGTACTACGTCGCTAGCCTGTGAGGGTCTAGGGAGCGAGCGCGCGCCCCCGGAGGCGCGCTCCTGAGTGGTCACGGACCCCCCCTGCACGTGTGACGGTCACTCGGCGATCGTCGGTGCAGAGGGAGAAAGGCAGGCGGCTAATGTAAACAAGCCGCCTGTCATTCTCCCCTGTGTATGAATGATGATCATACGGTTCTACTATGTAGGACCGTTGATCACTTTTCATACACCTCAAGCCACAGCCAATCAAATTTAGAATCACGCCCCTAGGGACACACATAATCCCTCCCTCTCAAAAAAAGTTAACCCCTTCACTGCCAGTGTAATTTTACAGTAACAGTGCATATGTATAGCATTGATTACTGTAGAAATGTCACTGGTAACCCCAAAAGTGTCAAAAATGTCAGTCAAGAGTCCGATCTGTCCGCCCCAATGTCGCAGTACCACAAAAAAATCGCAGATCGCCGTCATTACGCGTTAAAAAAAAAACAACAAAAATGACAAAAATCTTTCCCTTTGTTAGTATACCGCCAAAAGAAAGCTCTGTTTGTGGGGAAAAAAAGGACGTCAAATTCGTTTGGGTACAGCATCGCATGACCGCGCAATTGTCCGTTAAAGTCACGCAGTGCCGAATTGCAAAATAGGCCCTGGTCGGGAAGGGGGTAAAATCTTCCGGGGCTTAAGTGGTTAATTGGATTGATGTTTGAAGTTGCATTGTCATGCTAATATCCTCAAGAGGGGAATGTCCTTCTGTGGGGTATAAAGTATGTGTCTGAGTTCCAATAAACTGTCATTCCTTCAACATCTTGTCTGTGACGGATGATTGGGGTAACAGGGCTGGAGTTAGCTCTCGGCCTGCTGTAACGGTTTGGAGGGGAGGAGGCACTGTTTGGCGGAGAGAAGCACCTAAGCGGAGTGCCCAAGCAGTTCCCTCACAGTAACTATATGACAGATCAAAGAGAACTCAGTTTTTTGCAACAAAACATTAAAGAATTTTTAAATCCGGAGATTTTATTTTTCCTTTTGGCTAAGATCAAGTGTAGTATCTGTTCTTATCAGTGTTGGAATGGAACTGGAAGGTTAGTATCGGTGGTGGCCGAAGTTAACCGGGGCGCTCTGGGCGTAACTGGAGGACCGGAGTAGGCCAAAGCAGAGAAAGCCGGATGGTTCCAATGCTTTCCTGATTTGAATGGGTCCGCCCCTGTCAGTTTGAAGGGAGCGAGAAAGCCGGCGTGGTCAACCGGTTAGTACTGCTCCTGGATGTAATTGGTGGGAGTGCGGATGGTGAGGGGAAGGGCCCTTCCTCCTGGGTGAATTTGGCTAGAAGGGGGCCATTTTCTATACCCTTGAGGTTGGACTCTCCCCGAGCTGTCTGCATTCCTGGTCTCCTGACAGGAAGGGCTACACTGGGTCTGGCCAGGGGCTGAGACCGAAAAAGCCCGTGGTGTACGTGCCCCTGGGGTGGCAGCCCAGGGGTGCCTCAATTTCACTGGTGAGGGGCAGCTCACCTGAGTTTTTGTGGCACCTTGGTCACTGCACCATCACACTTTTTCAGGCACCTGCCTCTTGGGGTGGGCCTTTTGGCCAACACCAGAGGAATTTTTTATTCCTGGCCGGGGGGCCTGCCAAGGTCTTGCACTTTGGCACTACCCTGCACTTCTCCACTTCCCTTTTCCCCACTCTGTTTTTCTTTGTTGTGTGTCACGTTTGTCCCTTTTGGTTGAACACTTTTGCACGACTTTGATGGCGTAGGTTCTCGGGCCTGCCCTGTAAGTCTTGGGAGGGGGTGGATATGGCCTTTTGGCTTAGTTCGCCCTCTCCCATGGGGGTCTCCCTTCGGGGGAGCCCCACCTAGTACTCGGGGTGGGCTGTTTCGGCAGTCCCCCTGAAGAATGGGGTCTGCCCGGCTTCGGCTGGGTGGACCAAAGTGAGTACCTCAGTCCCTGTCAGGAGCTTCGCGCCCCGGGGGAGCAGGGTCAGGGCTCTTCCTCTTCGGAGGAGGGCCATGTGTACGCCTTGTGCACTTTTTGTGTGTCCACGTTTGCGTGTGTGCACTTTTTTATGCACCGGGTGTTAAGTTTTTGGAGTGTGTTTCACACACCACGGGCTTTACAAAAAAAAAAAAAAATGGAAGGGTTAAAACCTATTAGATATAGAAAGTAGGATTATTTGTTCATAATTCAGAATATGAATTGGAAGCTCAGGGTCCGGACATCTAAGGAATTAACATCTCGCTGCTAATGAGTCTCTAACAGTAACCCCCCTCAGGCTCCCTGACAAGATCCTGCTGGCTTGAGGCTATAGATAAAGATAATCAATTATCACCTCACTGGGGGCACGCCATCAAAAGACTCTTCCCAGACTCTGCAACTGCTGGGCACCAAACTATCTGGAATTATTATTCATTTTCCAAAGATCAGAGGTAATATGTTTCATCTCCCATAAGATCTATAATATTAGTTATGAGCAGTTAAGTTATTCCTTTAGAAAGTAGGAACTGTGAGCTGCATGTGGATACAAAGTGGCATGTCCTGGAATTCATAGAGCTGTATCATGGACTGTAGCTGATAACTGCCTTTACCCTTGATGACGTCACAGCGATGAAACGCGTTGGGACAGAGCTACATACATACACTGAACAAGATTATAAACGCAACACTTTTGTTTTTGCCCCCATTTTTCATGAGCTGAACTCAAAGATCTAAGACTTTTTCTATGGACACAAAAGGCTGATTTCTCTCAAATATTGTTCACAAATCTGTGTAAATCTGTGTTAGTGATCACTTCTCCTTTGCCGTGATAATCCATCCACCTCACAGGTGTGGCATATCAAGATGCTGATTGGACATTAGAAATGTCACTGGTAACCCCAAAAGTGTCACAAATGTCAGTCAAGTGTCCGATCTGTCCGCCCCAATGTCGCAGTACCGCAAATTAAATCGCAGATCGCCGCCATTACGCGTTAAAAAAAAAAAACAACAAAAATGACAAAAATCTTTCCCTTTGTTAGTAAACTTTTGCGCAAACCAATCAAAATACGCTTTTTGCGATTTTTTTTACCAAACATATGTAGCATAAAACAAATTGGCAGAAAATTTTAAAAAATTTTGATTTTTACTTTTTTTTGGGGGGAATTTCATATAAAAAAATGTGAAAAATATTGTTATTTTTGCAAAATTGACGCTCTTTTTTTGTTTATAGCGCGTGATCAAAAAATCGCACAGGTGATCAAATACCACCAAAAGAAAGTTCTGTTTGTGGGAAAAAAAGGACGTCAAATTCGTTTATGTTCAGCGTCGTACGACCGCGCAATTGTCCGTTAAAGTCACGCAGTGCCGAATCACAAAATACCCCCTGGTCAGGAAGGGGGTAAAATCTTCCGGGGCTTAAGTGGTTAAAGTGAATTCATATTCCCATATAATCGAGAAAATGCAAACAAAGTAAAAAACATTTTTAAAAAATTTCCATAAGAAAATTTTTTTCCCAAAAAATGTTTTTTTTTTGTATATGTAAGCAGTGGTGGCTGGTGCATTGGGGGCGCAGAGGCGCCGCCCCCCTATCCATGCTTCCGGCCCCCTAATCTACATGCGGTGCACCGGACGGATGGAGTTCAATGGGGTTTTTTTTTTTCTGAAGCACCTGATTAGAGCCAGGGGCTCTAATAGGCTTCAGATATGGGTGGGCCCAGGGTGCAGAGCACTGCGCCCTAGCCCACCCATTTGTGTGACAATAGCGAATTAAAATTCCCTATTGTCACACGGATCCTCCTCCTGGCCAATCAGAAAGCGGGTCCGAGACCCGTTTCCTGATTGGCTGAAAGGCGAACCCATGCCATTGGCATGGAGTAGGAGGAGACGGGAGGACTCGAGGAGACACTGGCAGACGCAGGGGACTGAGGAGAAGCTGCCGCTGCAAATCAGGTAAGTGCACTGGTCACTCTGCATTGAAGGGGGCACGCTGGTCACTCTGCATTGAAGGGGGGCAGGGTTCTGGTTAGAGTTAGAGTTAAGGTAACTCTAAGGGTTTGGGTTAGAGTTAGGGTTAGGGTAATTCTAAGGGTTAGGGTTAGGGTAACTCTAAGGGTTAGGGTTAGGGTTAGAGTTAGGGTTAGGGTTAGGGTAACTCTAAGGGTTAGGGTTAGGGTTAGAGTTAGGGTTAGGGTAACTCTAAGGGTTAAAGTTAGGGTTAGGTTTAACCCTAACTCTAACTTCAGGTTAGGGTTAAAGTTAGGGTTAGGGTTCGAGTAAGAGTTGGGGTTAGGGTTAGCCTTAACCCTAACCCTAACCAAACTGATGTTCTACATGGTTAACCCTAACTCTAATCTTAACCCTAATCAAACTGATGCTCTACATGTTTTACATGGTTAACCCTAACCTTAACCCCAACTCTAACCTTAAACCTAAGTTAAGGGTTAGGGTTAGACTTAGGGTTAGGGTTAGTTTAAATGCAAGTTTAAATTACATTTTTTCCATTAGAAATGTATTGTTTGCTGTAGAAAGATCTATCCATGCTACAGATCCAAAACTTTGCAGGCGCATTGCGGGGACCCCCCCCCCCCCCCCCAGACACAATATTTAAAGGAATTTTTCATTTTTATTGTTTCACTTTAACCAAACCCGGTACCGTGGTTTGAAGCCGATGGTCGGCTTTCCGTCAGTAACGACCGATGCGGCTCGGGAGCCGCTCGATCGTTACCCGGGGGGCGGGAGGGGACGTCCCCCCCCTCCCGCCGCCTTCCGTGGCTTTGCTCGGGGCTCCCGTCCCACCGGGAGCCCCGAGCACCCAGCCGGCGCATCCGCCGGCTGTATGGAGTCCCGATGAATGCCGGAAACGGCATCGATCAGGTCTCTGATGACGTAACCCGGAGGCGGCGTCCGTGACGTCACTTCCGGGTTACTGTGCTGCAAAAGGCTTCAGTTTTGAAAAACGGCTGTATGCAAAAATGCCGTTTTCGGCGTTTTGCATACAGGGAAGAGTAGTGGAGGGGTCTAGGGTAATAAAGTTTAAAAAAAATAAAAAATAAATAGGAAAAAAAAAAATTTAGCCGCCCCCGTCACGGTTAGCTCGCGCACGAAAAAAAACGTATGCGCAAGTCAAGCCGCGAATGAAATCGCTGTTCAAACCCCACATGTGAGGTATCGCCGCGATCGCCAGAGCGTGGGCAATAATTTAAAAAAAAGAGCTACACTCTAACTCTAAACTGGTAACCGTAAAATAAATTTAGGTCCGGTTCACATTTATGCGATGCGGGAAGGCTGCGAATCCGCAGCCTGTTCCCGCATCGCACACGCACCCCCGGCAGTTCACAGTGCCATATGCGATACGCTGGGGGTGTCAATGTAATCTTAACGACACCCCCAGTTTGATCGCATATCGCAGTGCGATCGTGCAGTTCGCACAGGATCGGATCGCACAAGTGTGAACCGCTGTGCGATCCGATCCTGATGCGGCTGCCAAAAAGGGTCCCTGTGCGTGTTTGGTGCGGCTGCGGTGCGAATTTAGCCATACAAACTGTATGGCTAAACTCGCACCGCACAGCCGATCGCATGTAATGTCGGAGCAGTGCGCTCTGACATTACATGCGAACCCCGCACACGCACAAGTGTGAACCGGGGCTTAAAGCGTCGCAGATTGAGATCTCTATTGACGGGGGGGGGGGGGCGCAATTTTAAACCGTAACATGTTGGGTATCTATTTACTCGGCATGACATCATCTTTCACAATATACAAAAAAAATTGGCTAACTTTACTGTTTAGTATTTTTTAAATGCAGTGAAATGTGATTTTTCAAATTTTTTCCAAAAAAATGGCGTTTTAAAGACCTCTGCGCAAATACCGCGTGACAAAAAATTTAGCAATGACCGACATTTTATTCTCCAGAGTCTTTGCTAAAAAATATATATAATGTTTGGGGGTTCTAAGTAGTTTTCTAGGAAAAAATACTGATTTTAACTTGTAAACAAAAAGTGTCCTAAATAGGGCTGGGGCTTAGGTGGTTAAATATCATTAAAATCACTGCTCCTTTAAAAATGCTTTTTTTTTTTTTTTTTTTTTTTTTATTATTGATATATGTTCTTTAGGGCATTACCCCAGGTCCACAATACCCTTTTTGGGGGAAAAATTTGCATTTAAGGGTTTAAAATGAGTTCTTTTGATTTTAGAAGTTTGAATTCCCATAGACTTCAATGGAGTTCGAGATTGGCAAACTTTTCCGATGTTCGCGGTGTTCTGTGCCAACTGAACAGGGGTACGTTTGGCTCATCACTACTCACGTGGGCAACTTTGAATGAGGACGGAGGCAACCCATTATGGGAATAGTCAATCATCATATTACATGGATACATTTGGAAACCTTTGGTTGATTTATCATGTACAGAACACGGAACCCAGACAAAAATTACAGATTATTTTTTAAAATATTTGATTTACAGTCACTGATTATTTTGAAATAATATTAGTCATTCTTTCACAATTAAATGTGTGTATTTGATGGTCATATAGGACAGGGGTACCGAATTAAAATTCACAGAGGTCCAAGCCGTAACATTTTCCTTCTCCAGAGGTCCGAATCTAGTTTTTGTTCTATGACTCCTTCAGATTACAGTCCCCCCCCTTTATTTCACAGCCCCCTTTACATTAGTGTCTTCAGTTCCCTCTCCTCACATCACAGCCCCCCCTTACATCACAACCCCCCCTAACATCACAGCCACCCCTTAACATCAGAGCTCCCCCTCCTCACATCAAAGCCCCCCCCCCCAACATCACAATTCCCCTTGCAATCACGAACTGCCACATCACAGCTCCCCCTACTCAAATCACAGCCTCCTTTGCAATCACAGCCCCCTCCTCACATCACAGCCCCCCCCGTATCACTACTCCCCCCCCTTTCACATCAAAGCCCACCTATATCACAGCTCTCCCTCTCACATACAGCCCTACCCCCCTTTATATCACAGCCCCCTTTACATTAGTGTCTTCAGTCCCCTCTCCTTACATCACAGCCCCCCCCCCTTACATCACAATTCCCCTTGCAATCACAATCCTCCACTTCAGAGCCCCCTTTGCAATCACAGCCCCTCCTTACATCACAGCCCTCCTCCCCCCCATATCACTACTCCCCCCCTTTCACATCAAAGCCCCCCTATATCACAGCTCCCCCTCTCACATCACAGCCCCCCCTCCCATTTACATCACAGCCCCCATTATATCAATGTCTTCAGTTCTGTCTTTCAAATCACAGACCCCCCTCTCCTCACATCACAGCCCCTCCTCACATTAACCCCCCCCCCCCCCCCAACATCACAATCCTCCTTGCAATTACAATCCTCCACATCACAGGTCCACCCTCACATCACAGCCCCCTTTGCAACCATAGACCCCCTCCTCACATCACAGCCCCCCCCCCAAAATCACTACTGCCCCCTTTCACATCAAAGTCCCCCATATCACAGCTCCCCATCTCACATCACAGCCCCCCCCCCCCTTTATTTCAATGCTCCACCAAAGACGGTGCTCCCTCACAATTACAGCCTTCCGCCTTCACTGCCCTACCCTAACACAGCATGGGGGACGGTGAAAGACACAGCAGTATATGTATTTGCTTGCCTGCCACCACCGCTGCTGCTGCTGGCAGCAAATGGTTATGGGTTACACAAAAAGATTTGTGTAAGGGGGCACTTTGATTGTGACAGTGATGTAAGGGGGAACCTTGATGGGTTCACTGATGTAAGGGGGGGGCATTGATAGGGACACTGATGTAAGAGTGCACTTTGATGGGGACACTGATGTAAGGGAAGACATTGGGGTAAGCAGTAAACTGGCAGGGACACTGATGTAAGGGGTACTAATATAAAGGGGGGTACGCTGATGGGAACACTGATGTAAGGGGGGGGACACTGATGGGGCCACTGATGTAAGGGGGTACACTGATGCAGACACTGATGTAAGGGAGGACACTGATGTAAAGGAAGACACTGATAAGGACACTGATGTAATGGGGGCACTGATGTAAGGGAAGACACTGATAAGGACACTGATGTAAGGGGGGACACTGATGTAAGGGAAGACACTGATAAGGACACTGATGTAAGGGGTGACACTGATGTAAGGGAAGACACTGATAAGGACACTGATGTAAGGGGGAAACTGATGTAAGGGAAGACACTGATAAGGACACTGATGTAAGGGGGAACACTGATGTAAGGGAAGACACTGATAAGGACACTGATGTAATGGGGGACACTGATGTAAGGGGGGACACTGATAAGGACACTGATGTAATCAGGGCCGCTGATAAGGGGGGACCACCAGCCCTCTTGTAGGGGGCCCGAGCACACAGGGGGGCCCACACAGAGAGGGGGATTAGTGATGGACAAGAAATACAGAAATCTTCCTCCAGCACCTGAATCTGATCTGTCCCCCTCCCTGCTATCAGCTTTTATTTGTTGAGAAAGAGACAGTCGTCCCTCACTCATCCCCCTCCCTGTGTGCCCCCCTCCCAGCACTTATCTCTGCTCAGGAGTTTATTTGTAAATTTGTTACTTTGTTTCTCTCTCTCTGATCACTGAGCTCCAACTGCCCAGCCTGTATATTGTTCTCATCTCATCTTCTTTTTTATTTAACATAGTTTTTTTTTTTAGATTTAGCAGGAATTATGCGAGTTATGTTATATTTGTGTCTGATAATAGTGATTTTGTTGTAATTTTAGCTAAATATATCTTTAATATTTTCGTGGGGGGGGGGGGCCTGCCAGGTAGTCTGTATGGGGCCCTGCAATTTCTAACAGCAGCCCTGGATGTAATGGGGGGCACTGATGCAGGCACTGATGTAAGGGGGGACACTGATGTAAGGGAAGACACTGATAAGGACACTGATGTAAGGGGGGGACACTGATGTAAGGGAAGACACTGATAAGGACACTGATGTAAGGGGGGGACACTGATGTAAGGGAAGACACTGATAAGGACACTGATGTAATGGGGGGCACTGATGCAGGCACTGATGTAAGGGGGGACACTGATGTAAGGGAAGACACTGATAAGGACATTGGGGTAAGGGGGGGCTTTTTTGAATTTCTTTAATTTGTTTTACTGAAGTTCTTTCTCTTTTATTCTGATTACAAAAAAAAGATGAAACACATTAATTGATTTACATTTTATTTTTTATTTATAAAACTTTTTTTCTGGCATGTGAATATTTGTAAAATATACCTTGCGGCCCCTTTGCGGCCCCCATAGATATAGCACTTGTAGTGACCACCAAGGTTCTATTCTCAGGGACGGATTCCCAATTAGAAGACTTTTTCTTTCTTTTATGAAATCATTGGCAGAGCTTCCATTATACTCCGGGCTCCATGGAGGAGACTCGCTGCCAATTAATATCTTATAAAAATGAAAAGTTTCATATAAACACGCGCTAAGTAAAGAGGAATTAATTGCGGATAAGATTTCGCTTTGAAGTTGAAAGATAAACAGAGGAAACTGTACAGATTAATTCCACTTTATCTGCTACTCCTACCCGGTGAAATAATCAAATTTCATTCTTGTCTTTGGGTCAAACGAAGCGACGTCACCAGCCGAGACTGCGGAGAATCGAGTTAGTCGCAGTTAATGAAGGCGCCTGTGACTGCGCTCGCTGGGTTTTTTTTTTTTCTCTCTCTCTCTCTGTCAAGTGTTTGTTGTTCCGTCATCTCCAAATACAGATAATGCAATCAGCTTTCTGCTTACAAATCTGTGGTAAGGGTGGGGGGGCCTAGTCTTCTGCTTTCTATACAATGTAACACTAATGACTCCGGTATTTATGAAATTGTTACATATTTCAGCACACAGCCGGTCAGATTGCCATTTGTATTGATTTTCTTAGACATGTCTTTTTTGTTTAACCAATTAAAGACCGGAGGATTTTGCTGCTCAATGACCAGGCCACTTTTTCCAACTTGGCACTGCGTGACTTTGACTGACAATTGCGCGGCCATGCAATGCTGTACCCAAATGAAATTTACGTCCTTTTTTTCCCACAAACAGAGCTTTCCTTTGGTGGTATTTGATCACCTCTGCGAATTTTACTTTTTGCGATATTAATAAAAAAAGAGCGAAAATGTTGCAAAAAATTGACATTTTCTACTTCGACAGTTAAAAATATCCAATATATTACATTTCTGTCATATATTTAGGCCAAAATGTATTTAGCTACATGTCTTTGTCAAAAAAATTCTCAATGAGCGTATTTTTATCCACTTTAAGCCCAGAGGATTTTCCTGCTTAATGACCAGGCCACTTTTTTCAACTTGGCACTGCGTGACTTTAACTGACAATTGCGCAGTTGTGCGACGCTGTACCCAAACAAAATTTACGTCCTTTTTTTCCCACAAACAGAGCTTTCTTTTGGTGGTATTTGATCACCTGTGCGATTTTTATTTTTTGCGATATTAATAAAAATAGAGCGAAAATGTTGCAAAAAAATGACATTTTCTACTTCAAAAAATATCCAATATATTAAATTTCTGTTATAGTTTTAGGCCAAAATGTATTTGGCTACATGTCTTTGTCAAAAAAATTCTCAACGAGCGTATTTTTATACACTTTAAGACCGGAAGATTTTACCCCCTTCCTGACCAGGCTATATTTTGCGATTCGGCACTGCGTTACTTTAACGGACAATTGCGCGGTAGTGCAACGCTGTACCCAAATGAAATGTATGCCCTTTTCATTTCTCCCACAAATAGAACTTTCTTTTGGTGATATTTGATCACCTGTGCGATTTTTAATTTTTAAAAAAAAGAGCGAAAATTTTGAAAAAAAAAAACAATACTTTTCACATTCTGATATATAACAGTCCCCAAAAAAAAAAAATTAAAAATCAACATTTTTTAACATTTTAGGCCAATTTGTTTTCTACTACATATTTTTGGTAAAAAAAAAATCGCAATAAGCGTATTTTGATTGGTTTGTGCAAAAGTTATTGCGTTTACTAACTAAGGGAAAGATTTATGTCATTTTTATTGTTTTTTTTTTTACTAGTAATGGCGGCGATCTGCGATTTTTTGCGGGACTGCGACATTGCGGCGGACAGATCGGACCCCTAACTGACTTTTTTTTTATACAGGATCCAATTAACCTACCAGCATGTCTTTGGAGTGTGGGAGGAAACCGGAGCACCCGGAGGAAACCCACGTAGGCACAGGGAGAACATGCAAACTCCAGGCAGGTAGTGTTGTGGTTGGGATTCGAACCAGCGACCCTCTTGCTGCTAGGTGAAAGTGCTAACCACTACACCACTGTGCCGCCCCCTAACTGACATTTTCGACACTTTTGGGGGTACCAGTGACATTACTACAGTAATCAGTGCTAACAATATGCACTGTTACTGTAATAATGACACTGGCAGAGAAGGGGTTAACACTGTTGGTGATCAAGAGGTTAAATGTGAGCCTCATGCTTACTGATGTGTGTGGGGGGAGGGGGTTGTGTGACACAGACAAAGATCACAGGTTCGGCTATGCTGAATCCTGTGACCTGTCCCTGCCTGTCACAGAGAAGATCCGCCAGCTTTGTTTACACAAGCAGGCGGATCTTCTCACACTTTCCCCGACGATCGAGGAAGAGAGGCGGTGATCACCGCCTTTCCTCCTCTGGCCTGACTCCCGCTGTGTCCAAACACAGCAGGAGCGAGTCTCTGGCGGCGCGCGTGCGCCGCCGAGTCAGGCAGGAGTCCAGTGACGTAGATCTACATCGCTGGACCCAGGGCTGCCACTGTGCTGCAGTAGCAGCACAGTGAGCAGTCGGAAAGTGGTTAAATGTAAAAGAGAAAAAGGAAGAATAGAATAGTATTAAAAAGGATGAATACATGTAAAAAGAATAAAGGATGGGGGAGGGGGGAGACAGATGAGATGAGAGAGAACTGTAAAACTAAAGAGAGAGAGAAACAAAAAAAAGTGAAATATGAACCCCCCGGTCACTTTTTTAGGTACATCTGTTCAAATGCTTGGTAACACAAATTGAGGGAAATTTTTTAAAGGGGGGAGGGATTTGTGCTAGGATGGGGAATTGGGGGAGGGGAATTTGTGCAGAGGGGGGATTTGTGCTCAGAGAGGACATTTGAGGGGTTTGTGATAGAAGGGGGCAAGGCCGCTGATGGGGGGGGGGGGGGGCACCAGTCCTCCTGTAGGGGGTCCGGGCACACAGGGGGACCCCAACAGCACGGGGAATCTGTGCGGTCGGGAGGAGGGGAAATTACAGGAGGAAGCCCTGTGCGGCTCTCTGCAAGCAGCTGAAAGCCATTTTCTCCCCCTCTTGCCAGGGAGAGACACAGAAACAGTCCCCCTCCCTGTGTGCCCCCCTTTCAATGTGAAGCCCCCCCACCCCGCAGTGCTGCTGGCTTCCCTGTCCTGTAAAAAGATAACAAATTGTAAAAAAAAAAAATAATAATAATTAAAACATTGTAATAAATAATTTAAAAAAATTGTAAAATAAAATTGTAAAAAAATGTAAGTTTAAAAAAAAGTTATACATTTTTTTTTCTTTTAAATGTAAAAAACAATTAAAAAAGATCTAATTCACACGGGTTCTCTGTTATGTTTGTGTCCGCTAATAATGATTTTAGTGTATTTTTTGTGAAAATATTGTCTTGATAAATTCGGGGGGGGGGGGTCCCATGATTTCTAACAGCAGCCCTGGAAGGGGGACATTTTTTTTGGGGGGGAGGGGGATTTGTGCCGAGGGAGG
Organism: Pelophylax lessonae; assembly: GCF_965119305.1. NCBI lineage: Eukaryota > Metazoa > Chordata > Amphibia > Anura > Ranidae > Pelophylax > Pelophylax lessonae. The sequence goes on along the minus strand of NC_138777.1, from coordinate 8,663,683 downwards.
GGATTTTTGCAGGGGTCCAGATTTGTACTGGGAGGAATTTATGCTTAGGGGGTAAGCTTAATGCAGATTAGTGCTCAATTTTTATGGGGGGGGGGGGGATTTTTGCTGACACATAATGGCCATACATCTTGGGGGGGGGGGGGGGCACAATTTGACATGTTCACCCTGGGCTCTAGATGCCCTCGCCCCGGCACTGAACTGCTTTGACCATATTTCACATCAGGGGTTTACAATCACTTTATTACGAATACATGCATTTACCGCCCACTTTATTAGATACACCTCTTCAATGGCTTGGTAACACAAATTGCTAATCAGCCAATCACATGGCAGCAACTCAATGCATTTAGGCATCTAGGTGTGGTGAAGACGACTTGCTGAAGTTCAAACCGAGCATCAGAATGGGGAAAAAAGGGGATTTAAGTGACTTTGAACGTGGCATGGTTGGTTGGTGGCAGACGGGCCGGTCTGAATATTTCTGGGTTTTTCACACACAACCATCTCTCGGGATTACAGAGAATGGTGGGAAAAAGAGAAAATATCCAGTGAGCGGCAGTTGTGTGGAGGAAAATGCCTTGTTAATGTCAGAGGTCAGAGGAGAATGGGCAGACTGGTTCCAGATGACAGAAAGGCAACAGTAACTCAAATAGCCACTCGTTACATCCAAAGGTATACAGAATACCATCTCTGATCACACAACACATCCAACCTTGAAGCAGGTGGGCTACAGCAGCAGAAGACCACACCGGGTGCCACTCCTGTCAGCTAAGAACAGGAAACTGAGGCTACAATTCGCACAGGATCACCAAAATTGGACAATAGAAGATTGGAAAAACGTTGCCTGGTCTAATGACTTGTGATTTCAGCTGCGACATTCAGATGGTGGGGTCAGAATTTGGTGCATGGATCCATCCTGCCTTGTTTCACCGGTTCAGGCTGGTGGTGGTGGTGTAATGGTGTAGGGGAGGAGGGGGGGGTAATGGTTCAGGCTGGTGGTGTAATGGTGTGGGGGAGGAGGAGGGGGGGCAATGGGTTAGGCTGGTGGTGGTGTAATGGTTTGTGGTGGGGGATAATGGTTCAGGCTGGTGAAGGTGGTGTAATGGTGTGGGGGATATTTTCTTGGCACACTTTGGGCCCCTTAGTACCAATTGAGCATGGTTTACACACCACGGCCTACCTGAATATTGTTGCTGACCATGCCCATTCCTCTATGACTACAGTGTCCCCATCTTCTGATGGCTCCTTCCAGCAGGATAATGCACCATGTCACAAAGCTCCAATCATCTCACCAATGGTTTCCTCACCATGACAATGAGGTCACTGTCCTCCAATGGCCTCCACACTCCCCACATCTCATCCAATAGAGGATCTTTGGGATGTGGTGGAACGGGAGATTGGCATCATGGATGTGCAGCCGACAAATCTGCAGCAACTGTGTGATGCTATCATGTCACTAAGGAGCAAAATCTCTGAGGAACGTTTCCAACACCTTGTTGTATCTCTGCCACCAAGAATGAGGGCAAAAAGGGGGTCCAACCCGCTACTAGCAAGGTGTACCTAATAAAGTGGCCGGTGAGTGTATGAAGAGGAGACCGCACTGCTTAAGAATACACCACACCCTCAAAATCACCACCACCCCACCCCACCCCACCACACTCTACTACCACTCTTTTATGAAAAAAAAACACCATCACCAACCACCCCACCACACCCCAAAAACACCTAAAAAGAATAAACCACACACAATATATACAAAGATTGTGGCATGTTAGGAAAATAGGAAAAGATCTCGATCGCCGAACTCCAAATAGACCCAACAGTCATGCAAGTTGAAGCAGCCTCAGCCTGGCTCTGTCCTGGCCACCACTCCAACGCGTTTTGCCACGACCCCCGGGGCTTAGTCATGGACCAAACACCTTGGGGGACATGGCCAGGATGGAGCTTGGCTGGTTGTCACTAAGAAGACCTAGTGACCTGTCTGCCTCCACATCTGGAACCTTCGCACCCTGTAGACATGCAGAAAAAAATTATTGTTTCAATTTGATTTGTTATTTAAATTCACTAGTTTAGTTCAATTTGTTCAATTTGTTTTTTGGAATTTTGTTTATTCAAATTACTTCAATTTTTCTCATTTTGAATCGATTCAAATTTTCCAAATTCATTCAAATTCAAATTTTGCTTTCTATTCTATTCTATTGTTTTTTTATATTCTAATCTTTTATTTTTTATTCTACTATTCTATTCTATTCTATTCTATTCTATTCTATTATGCAATGCCTTTTACTATAGTTCCTCTATGCTGCAATCAAACCATACCAATATAGAGATTTATCTTATATTTATCCAATTATTTAACATTGATTTTTTTTTTCTTTTTAAAACTGTTAATTATATTGAGGCTGCTTTGCTCACCCCACTCCTAAATCTAAATTGATTACCACCTTTTCATCTTTCAGTGAAAACCTTTTACTATTTTTGCTCAAGGATTTTACTGTTTAAAACCAGGCTCCATCATTTGATCTATTCTGTAGTCTCTTTAGAGAGAAATGGAAGTTCATTACAATTCATTAGCTTATTACTTTTTTGCTTTACTATTATATCTACTATTAGATGTAACTTTTTGTACTCCACAATTTACTTGCAGCCCAGTATGCCTTGAGGCCTCCTGCGATCGCAAGGCTTGCCTAGCTGCCCCCCTGTTCAGGCCGGGCACGGGCATTTGGTGTACCTGGGAGGCCCTGTGTGGAAGCTGACTAGGCGTCTACTGTTTAACATCATTGGGGTGAGTCTTACCCAGGAATTAATGTATTGATTGCCAATACGCCATTATCCAGATGTAGTATTGTTATCATGTTGGATCTTTTTTGATATAGTATGTCAATGTCTCTAATATTTGTAATTTTGCTTGTCAGGTACTTGACGGTTGGTGCTTGATTTTGAAGTCCCCTGAAGAAGTCAACTCAGGCGAAACATGTTGGGATGATTCAAAGCACCGCTTCTGTGGAAAATTATATAAGTGCCTATGTGTCCACCCTTAAGTTTGTATATTGACTCCTTTTCATTTGTTGACAAATTGTCACAGCGACCCTTGTTTTGCGATGTTGACAATTATCTGATATGTTTTGGGTTTTTTTTGTAAATTCGTTTATCTGATATGTTTTAATCAAACATCAAAAAAAAAAAAAAAAAACAATATTTTTCACTTTCTGCTATATAACATTCCCAATAAAAAAAAATGTAAAATGTTTTCATCTTTTTAGGCTAATTTGTATTCTGCTACATATTTTTTGGTAAAATAAAATCCCAATAGGCGTATTTTGATTGGTTTGCGCAAAATTTATCGCGTCTACTACCTACAGAAAAGATTTATATCATTTTTATTTATTTTATTTTTTTACTAGTAATGGCGGCGATCTGCAATTTTTAATGGGACTGCTACATTGCGGCGGACAGATCGGACCCCTAACTGCACATTTTTGACACTTTTGGGGGGACCAGTGACATTACTACAGTAATCAGTGCTAAAAATATGCACTGTCACTGTGCTAATGACACTGGCAGGGAAGGGGTTAACACCAGAGGCGATCAAAGGGTTAAATGTGAGCCTAGGGGGTGTTTTCTAACTGTGGGGGGGGGGATGGGCTTGTGAAATCAACACAGGGACTTGTGTTCCGAAATAGGAGGATCACAGGCGTTCTGTGTTGATAGCAGAGAGAGCAACGGTCTGCTGTGTTTACAACAGCAGGCCGTCGTTCTCTCTTCACAGGGAACGATCGTGGGTGCCACATTTGTCACATTGGGATGTTCAGCCAATAAACCTGAATTTTGATCACACCTGGAGTGCAGCCATTTCTTCTATGATTAACCAATGGTGGCCGCCGGCCCCATGAATCAGTTTCCCCGCTGGCACGTGGGTAAGCGCACGCCCCCCAGGATCGTTTTCCGCGAACCGCCGTACAGGTACGGCGATTCTTGGGACCCTGCCGACCTGCCGCCGTATATATCGACGGTGGCTGATCGGCAAGTGGTTCAACTGTTGAATTGATGGGTTTACTTTCATTTTAAGAAGGGGAAGATCTGCTTTAAAGTGGCCTAGGCCAGCCTTTTTCAACCAGGGTGTCCAGGCACACTGGGGTGCCTTGAGGCTTTTTCAGGGGGGCCTTGAGGCTTCTTCAGGGATGCCTGGAGGCTTCTTCAGGAGTGCCTTGAGGCTTCTTCAGGAGTGCCTTGAGGCTTTTTCAGGGGTGCCTTGAGGCTTTTTCAGGGGTGCCTTGAGGCTTCTTCAGGAGTGCCTTGAGGCTTCTTCAGGGGGGCCTTGAGGCTTCTTCAGGGATGCCTTGAGGCTTCTTCATGGGTGCCTTGAGGCTTCTTCATGGGTGCCTTGGCAAAATGTCTAAAAATTGATCGAAATTGTATACAAGACATCAATGATGTTATCAGTTAATAAGGAGAATGTCTGTTGCCTTCACAGCATCTTTGTTTGACCTTCCTCTGACCCTCTCTCTCAGCACTGGGGTGACATTAGCAGACTGAAAATTGAGGGAGAAGAGAAACATTGGAATACTAGTCTTTACCAGTGTGCAAAAGTGTATTTGCTTTGAAAACATCACCTCCTACGCATGTGGATGTTGCTGCATTATGTAAAACTATTAGAATCGTTTTTTACATTCTAGAATAGGGTGCCTCGTCAATAATTTTAAAGGGTGCCTTGACTGAAAAAAGGTTGAGAAACACTGGCCTAGGCAGCTCTCTGCTGCCCCTAGTGGCCATGGCACTCATGGTCGTGGCCATCAATACACCCCTCCAGCTCCTGCGCTCTTTCCATTTCCTGCAGATCCTTTCATTGAATCCTCCGTCACATTCTCAGCATTTCATCTCCATATTCCGAAAAGCCGGCTTGTCTCTAATCCATTTTATTTTTCATTTCCAAAGTGCCCGGACATTGATAAATCTGCATTAGGCAGCGACACGCTCCACCTAAGAGACTGAATTAGTTTGTAAAAAGAATTATTAAAGCCTTTTGATGTTAATAAATACCATCTCGCTCAGGCGTTTGAAGGCACGGGACGCGGCGCTTTAGTCAACAGACAAGGATAATAGCGAGAAGCAGTTATGATCACAAACGTATAATTTAATGACTAAAATAGAGTTGGTGCCGTTATCAGCGAGGCCAAAGGCAATTTACAGAAAGGAGTTTTTTTTGTTTTTTTATTTTTAACAGCAGCCGCTAAAAAAAAAAATTAAAAAAATCATCAAGGGAAGCGTCTCTTCTGACAAATAATAGCGGCGTGACACGCCAAACCTTATCATTCCAACAAAAATATATCAATATTTGTTTTGTTTTTTTCTTTTAATTGCTACCAAAAAAATAAATAAATATTGTGTACACAACGCCGCCGACGGCTTTAATTGCTCTTCACAGTGTGAGTGGCTGCAGAAATGAATGCGCGGAGATTCGTCTCTCTTAGGATACGTTTAATAGGAGATGAGACCCAAAGCCACATATTTATTTAGGTGGAGCGCCTGCAATTACTCCGCGCATTGACACCATCAGATCATGAGACCAATTAAGATGACAAAACATCCCATTAAAAAAGCAGGAAGCTAGAAGCTGTATACGCCTTGAAGAAATAAAAAAAAAAAAAATAAATATATTATATAATGATTTTAGATAAACAACATACACAGAGATAGGGAACCAGGGGACAATCCGGATTGAGTGGCGGCTGCAATGTAATTTTTATGAACCCCGGGGGATTGTGGGAAATATTGGCAAGGTGACCGCTATGATATCTTAGACTTGGGTTTATCCTCCTGCAGTCATGTGACTTCTCTGAGCCTGTTTCCATTAGGAGGGGATTGTGGGAAGGAACATAGAGGCGGTGGTCTTAATGGTTCAGCTGTTTTTCTTAAAAAAAGCTCAGTTGACCATTCCGCTTAGGAGCCTAGGTCAACTGGCTTTGGGTTTGTGCCAATGGCATCAGGTTGAGATGCTTCTGAGATCATTCATAGTTCGTTAATAGTACAATTGACTTGCAATTAAATTTCCATTTGGCTTGCAGCTGACCTTCTATTGACCTACATTTTACTTGCAGTTGACCTTCCATTGCCTTACATTTGGCTTACAGTTGTGTTTCCATTGACCAACATTTGACTTGCAGTTGACTGTCTATTGACCTACATTTGACTTGTAGTTGAGTTTCTATTGACTTGCAGTTGACCTTCCATTGATCTACAATTGACTTGCAGTTAAATTTCCATTGACTTGCAGTTGACCTTCCAGTGTCTTACATTTGGCTTGCAGTTGCATTTCCATTGACCAACATTTGACTTGCAGTTGATCGTCCATTGACCTACATTCCACTTACAGTTGAGTTTTCATTGACTTGCAGTTGACCTTCCATTGCCCTACATTTGGCTTACAGTTGTGTTTGCATTGACCAACATTTGACTTGCAGTTGACTGTCTATTGAGCTACATTTGACTTGTAGTTGAGTTTCTATTGACTTGCAGTTGACCTTCCATTGACCTACAATAGACTTGCAGTTAAATTTCCATTGACTTGCAGTTAAATTTCCATTGACTTGCAGATGACCTTCCAGTGTCTTACATTTGGCTTGCAGTTGCCTTTCCATTGACCAACATTTGACTTGCAGTTGACCGTTCGTTGACCTACATTACACTTACAGTTGAGTTTTCATTGACTTGCAGTTGACCTTCCATTGCCCAACATTTGGCTTGCAGTTCATTTCCAATTCCATTGACCTACATTTCACTTACAGTTGAGTTTTCATTGACTTGCAGTTGAACTTCCATTGCCCTACATTTGGCTTACAGTTGCGTTTCCATTGACCAACATTTGACTTGCAGTTGACTGTCTATTGACCTACATTTGACTTGTAGTTGAGTTTGTATTGACTTGCAGTTAACTTTCCATTGACCTACAATTGACTTGCAGTTAAATTTTTATTGACTTGCAGTTGACCTTCCAGTGTCTTACATTTGGCTTGCAGTTGCATTTCCATTGACCAACATTTGACTTGCAGTTGACTGTCTATTGACCTACATTTGACTTGTAGTTGAGTTTGTATTGACTTGCAGTTAACTTTCCATTGACCTACAATTGACTTGCAGTTAAATTTTTATTGACTTGCAGTTGACCTTCCAGTGTCTTACATTTGGCTTGCAGTTGCATTTCCATTGACCAACATTTGACTTGCAGTTGACTGTCTATTGACCTACATTTGACTTGTAGTTGAGTTTCTATTGACTTGCAGTTGACCTTCCATTGACCTACAATAGACTTGCAGTTAAATTTCCATTGACTTGCAGTTAAATTTCCATTGACTTGCAGATGACCTTCCAGTGTCTTACATTTGGCTTGCAGTTGCATTTCCATTGACCAACATTTGACTTGCAGTTGACCGTTCGTTGACCTACATTACACTTACAGTTGAGTTTTCATTGACTTGCAGTTGACCTTCCATTGCCCAACATTTGGCTTGCAGTTCATTTCCAATTCCATTGACCTACATTTCACTTACAGTTGAGTTTTCATTGACTTGCAGTTGAACTTCCATTGCCCTACATTTGGCTTACAGTTGCGTTTCCATTGACCAACATTTGACTTGCAGTTGACCGTCCATTGACCTACATTTCACTTACAGTTGAGTTTTCATTGACTTGCAGTTAACTTTCCATTGCCCTACATTTGGCTTGCAGTTGCATTTCCATTGACCTACAGTACATTTAGGGTTGCCACCTCACCCCTTTAAAACCAAACGCATATTAATTAGATCCAGTTCTGTGGTTGATTAAGGTGGTATTTAAACTCACCATTGTGAGTGACCTTCCATTGTCCTACATTTGACTTGCAGTTGACCTTCCATTGTCCTACATTTGACTTGCAGTTGACCTTCCATTGTCCTACATTTGACTTGCAGTTGACCTTCCATTGTCCTACATTTGGCTTGCAATTGACCTTCCATTGTCCTACATTTGGCTTGCAGTTGACTTTCCATTTATCTACATTTGACTTGCAGTTGACCTTCCATTGACCTGCATTTGATCTGTAGTTGACCTTTGTCTGACCTGTAGTTGAGGTTTTGCATTCCCATAACCATGTATGAGAATGCACTGACCTAGATGCACTGCTTCTATTGTTATATTGAAAGACTGATTGTTTGATTGAAAAGTTCATTGAAGAATCCAAAGATAAAATTATAAAGTAGGTTAAGCTCTTTGTGGGAAAGCAGTGGTCTCTCTGCAGAGGACAGGCATGCCCTAGCTGTGTCAGAACTGCAACCACCGAAGAACATGAACTTTATAGATTGCAGAGCTCTAGCTCTGACTCAGCATGGGGTGTTGTCAGACCACGTGCACCCCTTAGTAGATGCCCACTCTCTCCGCCATCTTCATTTTCCCACATTCACAAGCCTTTCCCCTTCATTACCACGCACAACCCCTTAGTAGAAGTCCACTCTCTCCGCCATCTTGCTTTTTACACATTCACAAGCCTTTACCCTTCATTACCACACGCACCCCTTAGTAGAAGTCCACTCTCTCCGCCATCTTGCTTTTTCCACATTCACAAGCCTTTCCCCTTCATTACCCTGGGCAGTAAAACCAAACCCATTTCACCAGTAGAGTAGAGACCCCAACTTACAATTCCCTGTCCTGACAGGAAGTTAAGGAAACAGCAATAGGGAAACAGATAAAATAAAAACCTGTCATAGACTCCAAACGTTCTCTGCTCTATTCAAAATGTAAAAGAAAAAAAAGTACGGATTTGGGCTTTAATGCAGACTTACACTAAAACCAGGCTCCCTGCCTCTCCTGACCATTATCCTTTACAGCCCATTCACACCGATCCGACTTGGACCACCACTTGGTCAGCCTGACAAGTCGCGGTCCGTCGTGTCCCATAGTGTAGTACAGGAACGGTTCTAATAGGAGCGACACAAGTTGCTCCGACTTAGAAATGGGGTCCGGTACTACTTCGGGGCGACCTGGAGCGACTTGCATTGACTTCCATTATGTAAAGTCCATGCAAGTCGCGCCGAAGTCGCGCTGCACGCGACTTCACAGGTCGCCCCGCAGTCGGATCCGACATAGTGTGAACGTAGTCTTAGGGTAATGTATAGCTCTTTTATATATCCTTATTTATAAACAAAAATTGAGTTGCGCTGTACCTTTTAAGTAAAAAATAAAATTCTGTATTAAATTAATTTTTTTTTATGTGTTGTACTGTTTCTTTAACTACCTGACCTCAGAATAAATGTACCCCCCCCCCCCCAACTTAATGACCAGGCCATTTTTTGTTATACAGCACTGCGTTCCTTTTAACTGACAATTGCGCAGTCGTGCGACAATGTACCCAAATAAAATTGTTGTCCTTTTTTTCCCACAAATAGAGCTTTCTTTTGGTGGTATTTGATCACCTGTTCGATTTTTTTATTTTTTGCTCTATAAACAATAAAGAGCGACAATTCTGAAAAAAAAAAAAAAAAAAACAATATTTTTTACTTTCTGCTATAAAAAACATTCCCAAATAAAAAAAATGTAAAAATCAATTTTTTTCATCATTTTAGGCCAATTTGTATTTTGATACATATTTTTGGTACAACAAAAAAAATCTCAATAACCATATTTTGATTGGTTTGCGCAAAAGTTATCTCGTCTACAAAAAAACTGACTACAATATTTTTTTTACTTTCTGCTATAAAACAGATCCAATAATAAAAAAAAAAAATCAAGTTTCTTCATAAATTTAGGCCAATATGTATTCTGCTACATATTTTTGATAACAAAAAAAAAAAAATTCCAGTGTCTACAAACGATGGGATATACAGTATAATGGAATTTTTAATTATTTATTTATTTTACTAATAATGGTGGTGATTGCGGCGGTAAATTTTGACACTACCTGACACTTTTGACACTTAATGGTAAGCAGTGGCACTAATACAGTGATCATTGCTAAAAATATACGCTGTCACTGTACTAATGACACTGGCTGGGAAGAGGTTAAACATCTAGGGGCGTTTAAAGGGTTAACTGTGTGCCTAGCCAGTGTTTTACTAGTGTGGGAGGTGCTTTTACTAGGGGAAGTAATAGATTTTATTCCCTGCTTTGCGGAGAAGAAAATCCATCACTTCCCCACTGACAGGACAGGGCAACTGCCTTGTTTACATAGGGCTCTATAACATATGTAGCACCCTACAGGTAGGTGGTAGGTAAATGCACAGTGGGCTTTGTCTGCCATGATTTATTTTTGCCAGGTAGGTTGTCATGGCTTCCAGGTGTGTCTGCTGAGAGGGGAGTCTCCCCACTGGCTCTGTGAGAGGCTTCTCATAGGGCAGTGGAGGAAACCCAATCAGGGACACATTCAGGCTTGTAACCACCCCAGAAGGCAGATTCTGCCCAGAGGATTCTGGGAGTGGGTATAAGTTTGAGGGGAGTGCATGACTCATGGTCTTTTGTGGGAAGCTGAGTCCCAGGAGGGAGAGGACGGCTGTCTCTCCTCCTGTCAGTGGAAGTGGATTTCTCTGGGTGCTGCCTGAGAATCCAGAGGACGCTGAGTTGAGCTGAAGGGGATCCGGTGTGCCGAGAACCTGCGGAGAGAGAGAGGGGTCCAGTCCCAGGAAAGCCTACAAAGGTGGTGAGTATTGCGGATTGCCCCTGGGGGTCTGCCTAGTGTAGAGGGGACCACTCCGGAGAAGGTTCTGGGATCCAAGTGTCAGCTATTTAAAAGGGGGTGCCTAGTCCGAGGACCCTGAAGATAGAGGGGGTACCTAGTCCAAGGACCCTGAAGTTAGAGGGGGTACCTAGTCTGAGGACCCTGAAGTTAGAGGGGGTACCTAGTCCGGGGATCCTGAAGTTAGAGGGGGTACCTAGTCCGAGGACCCTGAAGTTAGAGGGGGTACCTAGTCAGAGGGCCCTGAAGTGTTAAAGGGGGGTGCCAGCAGTTTGGGCCCTTAAGAGTCAGCATTCAGTGTGGAGTGTACTAGTTGAGAGTTGCAGCAGCACAGGAATTCACAAGGAGCTACCTCAAGCCAGAGGAGGGCCGGAGGGGGCCAGTCATGAGCTTTTGAGTAAAGCAGTGTCAGAAGTTCAATATTCGACAGCCCTGGATCTTCTGGACTAAAGTCGAGGTTCCAGCACAGTTTTCAGTGTTACATTACTTTCAAGTGTCGGGAAGCGTTGGCCGGCGTCAAGACAGCGCTAACAAGTCCCAAAAGTGTGCCTGGTTGAGCCAGGGGAGTATCCCACTCATTCCCTTCTCCCATCCCCTAAAATACAATAAAACAACCAAACAAAGATGCCCGAATTGTCATTGTTTCAGTGCTCACACCTGGGGCCGCAGCTCACATGGGCTGGAGAGGTAACCGGTAACAATGGCAGACCCACCTCAGGCTCAATGCCTGGAAAACCTGCTCCACATACAAATATGGTGGCAATGTGGCTCTCCTGCGCCAGATCATGTACTAGGAACGTGATCCAGCACTTCCGTGTAAGAGGCCAACGCGTGCGCACAAACTTCCGGCGACCCGGCTGTGCTGTGATGACCCAGCTATGCTGACTTTCCGCCGGGTCTCTAGTTATGCGAACTGCTCCTTTAACACGGAGATGGAGAATAGCACCTAAATGAAGATTGCTCCCACTTCAGTTGGAAGGGGCTCCATACAGCTCATTTCTTTGCTCATTTCCTTACTGCAGGTTCTTTTGTAGGACCCTAAATTTGGTCAACTTTCAAATTTAAGAATCAATTATCGGAAGCTTCTGCCTATCCATATCCCAGCTGCAATAGCAACATCCCTACAGCAATCCTTCCCCTTTGTGTGGCGTACGGGTTCTTTGCCATACCTGGGGACCCACATCTCCCCTGACCTGACTATATTGTACGACCTTAATTATGGTTCCTTACTGACGAGGATCAGTGGTGTATTTTGGTTTTGTGCTGCCCTAGGCAAGACTAAAATTGGGCGCCCTGCCCTCCCCCCTCTATGTAAATTTGCCCCACTCCTTTTTTAACGGATGTGACTCCCTCCAAAATTGAAGGACTACAAGTCCCAGCATGAACCCCAGAGATCTCACGAGAGGGGGGGGGTGAGAGGGGATGGGAGAGAGAGAAGGGTGAGGGAGAGAGAGAGGGGGGCTGGGTGAGGGAAGGAGAGAGAGGGGCGATGAGAGAGAGAGGGGGAGAGAGAGGAGGGGATGAAAGAGAGGGGGGTGAGAGAGAGAGGGGGGGATCAAAGAGTGAGAGAGAGAGGTGATGAGAGAGAGAGGGGGGATGATAGATAGAGGGGGGATGAGAGAGATAGGGGGTGAGAGAGAGGGGGTGAAAGATAGTGGGTTGAGAGAGGGGGATGAGAGAGAGAGGGGGAATGAGAGAGCGAGCGGATGAGAGGGGGTGATAGAGAGAGAGGGGGGGATGAGAGGGGGATGAGAGAGAGATGGGATGATAGAGAGGTAGAGGGGGTGAGAGAGAGAGGGGTGATGAGAGAGAGAGGGGGTGAGAGAGAGTGGGTTGAGAGAGGGGGATGAGAGAGAGAGGGGGGATGAGAGAGAGAGAGAGGGGGTGATAGAGAGAGAGAGAGAGAGAGGGGGTGAGAGAGAGATGGGGTGATAGAGAGAGAGAGGGGGTGAGAGAGAGGGGGGTGATGAGAGAGAAAAGGGGTGAGAGAGAGGGGGATGAGAGAGAGAGGGGGGGGTGATAGAGAGGGGGGATGAGAGAGAGATGGGGTGATAGAGAGGGGGTAAATGAGAGAAAGGGGGTTGAGAGAGGCAGCTCTAGCAACCAGTGGCCAATAGAGTCTCAGGTAGAGGGGGGCAGCTTTTTTGCTAACCCCCTGCAAAGTGCCGCCCTAGGCCTGGGCCTTGTTGGCCTAGGCCAAAATACAGCACTGACGAGGATACTGAAAGACCTTCAGACTTGGAGAGGTTTACCGCTTACATGGTTTGGACAGATAAGTGTTCTTAAGATGCAAGTCCTTCCCAGAATAGTTTACAACTTATTTACTATACCAATTGCCCTCCCACAGACTTTTTTCGAAAAACTGCGCAGAGCCTTTCTGATTTTGTATGGCACGACAAGCACCCTAGACTGGCCTATGATCTCCTACGTAGACCAAACTTGTAAGGTGGAGTTGGTCTTCCAGATGTGGCCCTTTACTATAAGACCATATCCCTCGTAAGGATCCTGAACTGATGTCATGGCTCTGCTAAAAATGTATGGGTTCCATTGGAAAAAAACAATGGCGGCAGAAATCTATTGGAGGCCCCCTGGATTCTGGATCCAGGGGACTATCTTACTGGACCCCCCCCCCCCCACCCAACCAGATCCTCCCTAGCTATCTGGGATTGACTGAACATGACATCTCCTCTGGCGTCCCCAGGAGGGTATCCACGGTTTTGCCAGGGAAAGAACAAGGTTTCTTTGGGTCTTGGGGCTGCGACGGAAAAGTTGCGTGCGCTAGACTTGCCCCACAGGGTACCCTAATGCCTCTTGCCACCCTTCAATCCTCCCTAGGTGTTATTCCCTTTGCAATCTGGAGACACTTTCAAAAAGCAGACTTTCTTCAGAAATTACTGCCCCCTCTATGGTCTTTTGATACCCTTACCTCATTCGAATCCTTATGTATTAACCTACCAGATCCTAAACATTTACTATCCCAAATGTACAGGTTAGTGTTGAGTTTTCAGTCCTCAACAATCCCGTATTATATTTAGGAATGGGAAAAATAATTGGGTCAAGAGCTTACCCCCTCTCAGGTTCAGAGGATATTTACGCATTCTACCTCTGTTAGTTCACGTATCCAAGAGTCCTCATATAAATTTATTGAACACCATCCATCTAGCTCAAATGTTTCCGACAGCGGATGCTGGACAACGAAGCACTTTTCTCTATTTGAAGTGGTCTTGTCCCAAGATTAGGGTCTTCTGGGAGGCCACCGCCCCACGGATCAGAAAGATGACTTTACGACCCATGGAGAGTTCCCCCCTACACTTTCTCTTCGACGGGGTGCCGTCCTCTTTAAAATTATACAAAAGCAGTGTTACTCCCCACTTGCTCAATGCACCCAAATCCCTGATTCCCAGGTATTGGAAACAATCCATTTTTTCTGGAAAAGGGAGGCAGAGGCTACCATTGGGGCAGAGCATTAAATATATACTGCTAAAGACCAATATGATAAATTTAAAGGCATCTGGTCTGGCTGGAGGTATTATTCATCAGAGATCACAGCGGACTAACTATAACCCCCATATAATGATTGATAATATGATAGCCTTTGCCCCATACTCAATCCTCAATTTTGCCAGGCTCTGGCTAACTTCAGTTCGAGCTAGATCGAATACTATCCAGGGGCGTAACTATAGGGGTTGCAATTGCAACCGGGCCCCATACTCCAGGGGGCCAGCACGGCTCCCCTGTACACCTGGATAGGAGGGGCGGCGGGGGCAGCATGTAGAGAAATCAATACCCTCCTTTCTCCTCCTATAGCTGCAGGAGGAAAATTGAGGAGATTGGTTCCTCTGTATGCTGGCCCGGCCACTCGTCCTATCCAGTTCACCTGTGTTTTGGTGTCTCTGGGCCCCTGTGTGCTCCTCTGGTCCCCCCCCCCCCACACTATGCTCCCCCCACACTGTGCTCTCTCCCCTCTCCTGCTGGCTGCCACAGGGGATGTGTCACAATAGAGAACCAGAAAGGAGTTGATAAATATGTAATTTACCAGCTCCTTCCTTTTCTGAATGGACAGAGTCATAGTCAGTGACATTGTAAAAAAAAATAAAATAAAATTATAAAAAATAATGCAATTAAAATACCGAAAAATAAAAACCACTGACACCAGTGGGTGAACTTCCAGGATCGCAAAGGTCACACTTGCAGCCAAGCCCTGGCATTCCACCACCGTGGGGAGGCCCCAAGATGGCAGGAAGGGGGCCCACTGCAGAACTTGTGAAAGGGTTCCGCTGCGGGACCGTAATAAAGGACCTGCAACGAGAGTAAAGGGCCCCAGGATCAGTGGGAAGAGCCCCAGGCTTGAAGGGAAGGGCCCCTTCATGGTTACTTGCCCCGGGGCCCTGAAGGTTCTAGTTACGCCTACTATCTCCCGGAATCCCCCCCCCCTCTCTTGTTTTTTTTATTTACCCCTTTCTTTTCTTGTTCACTCTCTTTTGTCTGTTTCTTTTCTGTGTTTTTTTTCTATAGTTCTTCATCCTTGACCGGCTCTCGTTTTTTTTTTTTTTAACATCAAGTAAATGTAGACAAAGTATCAGAAGCGTGATTGTATCTGAAATATTTAAGGTCTGCTTGAATAGGTTTGCACTCCGGTGCGATCGGCTCCACTCGCGTCTATTATCCCCCCGTTATTTCACGCCCGTGTTGACAATGGCGTGGGGATGGGTGGAAGACCTCAGTGGCTTCCTTAATATGCTCTACACTAGACCTGTAATTTTTTTCTTTTTTTATTCTTTGGCGATAGATTGAGTTTGTTAGCTGAATTCCTGGTATGTAAGTCTCTCAATTTACATGGTATGTGACTTTTTATTTTTCATTCTGTGTTTTCATTGCTCCTTGTATACATTGGAATAAAAATCTTGATTATAAAAAAAAAAAACAGTGAGAGACGGAATAACAACAAAAATATCCAGAAAAAATGCATTTCGAAAAAGTTATAAATTGATTTGCATTTTAATGCGTGAAATAAATATTTAACCCCGATCACAAAACGTGACTTAGTACTTGCTGGCAAACACAGAGGTCAGACGTTTCTTGTAGTTGGCCACCAGGTTCGCACACATCTCAGGAGGGATTTTGTCCCATTCTTCTTTGCAGATCCTTTCCAAGTCATTAAGGTTTTAAGGCTGAAGTTTGGTAACTCGAACCTTCAGCTCCCTCCACATATTTTCTATAGGATTACTGGCTAGGCCACTCCATGACCTTAATGTGCTTCTTCTTCAGCCACTCCTTTGTTCCCTTGGCCGTGTGTTTTGGGTCATTGTCATGCTGGAATACCCATCCATGACCCATTTTTAATGCCCTGGCTGAAAGAATGAGGTTCTCACCCAAAATTTGACGATACATGGCCTGTCCTTTGTCCCTTTGATGCGGTGAAGTTGTCCTGTCCACATAGCAGAAAAACACCCCCAAAGCATAATGTTTCCACCTCCATGTTTGATGGTGGGGATGGTGTTCTTGGGGTCATAGGCAGCATTCCTCCTCCACCAAACACGGGTTGAGTTGATGTCAAAGAGCTTGATTTTGGTCTCATTTGACCAAAACGCTTTCACCCAGTTCTCCTCTGAATCATTCAGATGTTCATTAGCAGATTTCAGACGGGCTGTACATGTGTTTTCTTGAGCAGGGGGGATCTTGCGGGAGCTGCAGGATTTCAGTCCTTCACGGCATAGTGTGTTACTATCACGTACCTGGAGCCTGACACTGTGAGGAAGGCCTCCCTTGCGCCTTTGACTCGGGACCCCTGATAGTGCAGACAGGGGACACTGGAGTGTAGAGTAGCACGAGCGCCTGGAGGTTTGCTTGAAGCGGACGATGGCTACTGGTGAAGGTCGCCAGAGAAGTCCGATGAGCAGGGTGTTGAGCAGGCAGCAGGTGCTGGAAGCAGGGGTTCCTGGGTAACAGGAGGAGCTTCCTAGGCAGGATGGACGGATCTGGGAATGACAGAAGCGTGGTAAGACAAGCCGGGTCAGGAGCCAAGCCAGTAGGAGCAGACAGGTCACGGGACAAGCCAAGGTCGGTGCAGGTGGAGATCAGGACAAGCCGGGTCTGGAACTAGGAACAAGATGCAGGTAACAGGTATCCAAGGCTGAAGACAAAGCAGCACTAGAGCAGTGCAATGGCTGGGTTTAAATAGTCCCTTTGGCGCCAATGTCTAACGCACGGTCGCATACTCGCGAACGTGCGTGCGCGGTTGCGCAAATTCGCGCATGCGCATTGGCCATTGTCAGGTTTCTGACAGGAACACGTCCTTGCACAGCAAACGTTCTCTTACAGTTACCAATTGTTTCCTTGGTGACTATGGTCCCAGCTGCCTTAAGATCACTGACAAGATTCTCCCGTGTAGTTCTGGGCTGATTTCTCAACTTTCTCTTGATCATTGAAACTCGACAAGGTGAGATCCTGCATAGAGCCCCGACCTAGGGGGATTAACAGTTATTTTGTGTTTCTTCCATTTGGGAAAAATCTCACCAACTGTTGTCACCCTCTCACCAAGCTGTTTGGCGATGGTCTTGTAGCCCATTCCAGCCTTGTGTAGGTCTACAATCTTCTCCCTGACACCCTTGGACAGCTCTTCAGTCTTGGCCATGGTGGAGAGATTGGAATCTGATTGATTGCTTCTGTGGACAGGTGTCTTTTATACAGGTAACAAGCTGAGATTATCAGCACTCCCTTTAAGAGAGTCCTCCTAATCTCAGCTCATTACCTGTATAGAAGACATTTGGGAGCCAGAAATCTTGCTGATTGATAGGGGATCAAATACTTATTTCACTCATTAAAATACAAATAATTTTAGAACTTTTTGAAATGCGTTTTTCTGGATATTTTTGTTGTTATTCTGTCTCTCACTGGTAAAATAAACCGACCAATAAAATTAAAGACTGATCATTTCTTTGTCAGCGGGCAAACGTACAAAATCAGCAGGGGGATCAAATACTTTTTTTCTTTTACTGTATGTGAGGGTTTACATCCACTTTAAGACAAAGAGTTCTGAGAATAATGAGCTTCAGTATGACTACATCATATTCCAAATGTATACTACCAACATTATCAGTGAAATAATGCAAGAAAAAAACAAAAAAAAAAAAAGTAGTGAGATGTGCAAAAGAATAAACAATATACTGTATGCAACCACCATATATATATATATATATATATATATATATATATATATATATATATATATATATATATATATATATATATATATATATAATATATATAATATATATAATATATATATATATATATAAAGTATGTATGGAGAGAAAGGCTCTGTAGGTAAACTGGCACTGTCCCCTATAATAAATTGTAAAATATGTAGAGACAGGTTGGTAGACAACTGATAGGGATAGGGAAGGGGGGGGGGGGAAGGGAAGAGACAAGAGCAGAAAAATATTCTATCAAACACTGGAAATGGGGATTTAATTGTGCCTTAGTATCAATCAATACCAGAAATAAAAAAATAATAATATTTTTAAAAATATATTGTCTGTTTATTGAAAATTACAGTACATATACTGTATATACAATTCATACAATCATGGGAATATAGCTTTTAGGATCAAATGCATCACATAATCCGCTTGTGGATCGACGCGTTTCGCTATAACAGGATCCAGATATAGTGTACAAGTCAGACAGATTCTCAATCATGATCTCTAAAACAAACAATAATATAATTCAATATACAACATAAACAAACATGTAAGATAGACAATGATATTATCCCAAGAGAAAAAAAAAAAGGAGGGGGGTAGTGAGGAGTCAGGCTGCAGCAAATCAAAGGGGGGGGAGGACTTCAAAAAATTGAAGGATGGGGGAAGGGGAAAGAATCGCTATCACAAATCCTAAATGCAAGCATGTCGGTCTGTTTTCACCAATCAGTAACAATTAAACACTAGACTAGTGCAGTATCTCCATAAAACCATTTATTTGAATAAAATATATTGCACTCACATAAAAACGAAGGTATGAAAGCCTTTAAAAGAGTACAGCTTCACTGCGGACTTTCTTTCCGCTTTCTGACGTCACTTCCGGTATACCGCCCTACGCGTTACGCCACTTCCGGTCACGTGGCTTCTTCAGGGGAAGTGTGTAATTTTAGGAATATGTATTGATTTTGAACACTATCACAGAGATAATCTATTCTGATCTATATAATTTTAGTATCACTATTTTTTCACTATTGAGTGAGAGCCATTTAAGTTTTCCCTGGAGCGCGATACCTCCCCCCTCCATAAACTTGTCTATACACTGTCTGGTTCACAGAACGGGTATACGCAGCTTTAATGGGTGTTACATATATATAAGTTATCCTCTAGATAGCGCAAGACTCACATCGCTATCTATATTTAAACACTAGACTACATCAATGGATAATAGCAGGTGATAACACCTAAACTTATATGTATAGACAGGCTAGAATATACAAAAAATGTATGAATACCCACAATATGCGAGAGAGGAAAACCTGATGGTGCAACAAAGATGAAGTTCGATATATAACAGTGAGAAGGCAATAGTCGCTGAGGAACCCACAAATAGGGTAATATAAGTGACAGAATTACTGAAAATTTGCAAATTCAAAAAAAGGCAAGCAAGGAGTGGGAGGGGAAGAATGATAAAACCAAGGTGTAACCAAGTGCTGTTGGTGTGACGTGCCAAAGATCGTAAACAAAAAAAGAAAAAGAAAGAGGAGGAAGAGAAAACACCCACATCGGTGACTAAAAAAAATAAACCAAAAATGCCACAGGGTAACCAGAAACTGGTCACAAAAAATGAACTCACCAGCTGAAATATTCGCTTAAAACAGCCTTTTTCAACCAGGGTGCCCAGGCACACTGGGGTGCCTTGAGGCTTCTTCAGGGGTGCCTTGAGGCTTCCTCAGGGGTGCCTTGGCAAATTGCCTAAAAATGGATCAAAATTTGTATACAAGCCAGCAACTGGATGAAGCCTGTATTTTAGTTACACAAAGCCACGGGTTTTCATTTTACACTATGACTTTCTAGACACTAGCAGATCCTAACAACCAATGACATCATCAGTTAATAAGGAGGATGTCTGTCTCTCCACAGCATCCTTGTTTGATCCTCCTCTGCCCCTCTCCCTGAGCACTGGGGTGACATTAGCTGACTGATGGAGAGAAATTGAGGGAGAAGAGAAACATTGGAATACTAGTCAGTATCAGTGTGCAAAAGTGTATTAGCTTTGGAAGAATATATCACCTCTAACGTTGGGAGTCCTACGTGTGGATGTTGCTGCATTGTGTAAAACTATTAGAATAGTTTTTACATTTTAGAATGGGGTGCCTCGAGACTGTCAATAATTTTAAAGGGTGCCTTGAGATTGTCTATCATTTTAAAGGGTGCCTTGACTGAAAAAAGGTTGAGAAACACTGGCTTAAAATATATGGTCATCCTAAAATCAGTTGATTGGCCAAAAGAAAAGTAGTTAAAACTCATCTGGAGTGCAGATATGTAAAAAGGGAGATTAATTAAATCCCAAATCCCAAACAACTCGATACATTGGGGAAAGTAGTCAAAAAACAGACTCTCTTAGATAGCTGCCAGAGATAAACAGAGAGAGAAAAACAAAAAGGAAAGTCTAAGAGCCGGTTCACATTAGCGTGACTTGTCAGGTGACTTGTCAGCCTGACAAGTCGCGCTCCCTCGCGGTCCATTGACTGCTACAGGACCCGTTCTAATAGGAGCGAAACAAGTCGCTCCGACTTAGAAAAAGGGTCCTGTACTACTTCGGAGCGACTTGCATAGACTTCCATTATGTGAAGTCCCTGCAAGTCGCTCTGAAGTCGTGGTGCATGGTAATGCACAAGTCGCCCCCGAAGTTGTACAGAGTCGTGTCGCCTCAGTGTGAACTGACTCTAAGAGTAGGACAAGTGCTTAGTTGAATACATCACAGAATGTCAACCTGCTAGACCAAACAAACCATAAAACTTACCATGGTGAATGATTTTGTACAACAGAGCTCAACCTTTGCAGCATACGCCATCCACATGTAATGTGAGTGGCGCACTGAAAGAAGGCCAGAGTATTATATAGGGGAGAGGAGTCCTCCCCTTCTGCTCACCTCCCGCCCCCCACATCTCCCCGCCAAGACGCCACTAAATGCATGCGGGGAGATGTTCCTATAATCTTCTGCATCACTTCCGGTATACTCGCAACCGGAAGTGACGTGTCTGGCGGGCCGCGATGGAGCCGGAAGTAAACATCTAGCAACCGCGATGCAACCCAAGGCAGTGGAGGCCGGGGAAGAGGCGCGCAATGGCCGAGAATAATGTCCCAACAAATAAAACTTCAATGGCACTTCTTCCAGTGTACTGTGCTCCATCAACTCTTATAAAAAAGCCTCTAACCAGAGTTGTACCATCGGTACAGACAAAGGCTCTGGTTAGTAAAACACCATACAGGAAGGAAAGAGAGAAGAAGCCCATGGTGTAGTATCTCCGAACTTGCTTTTGTAATAAAAAAAGAGAGGTACTCACAAGTGTAGGTAAAATCAAGCATGAAAACTGCACTGCTCCAACAAGCCAGCGGGCGTGATGATGTCACTGCTAAAACTCCGCCCTACGCATTTCATCTACACCAGGAGTATCCGGCCTGCTAGGGCTAAGCATGCGGCCCGACACAAATTTGTAAACTTGCGGCTATGAATGCTTACACCTGGAGGGATGGCGGGGATGCCATGTTTGTGGCCAGCATAAACAAGGAGGGCCCAGAAATGTCTAAAGGAATGCTGGGAATGCCGTTTTTCCAGGAGGCACCAGTGGCACTTGAAAGAAGTCTCCCATCCCTACACTGTACACAAGGCACATAGTTGAAATCTGATCCTCATTCCTGACTTTTTCTGGTCATCAGCCATTCTTAGGTCCCATTCACGCTTCGCGATTTTGAATCACGCTGCAATCGTGGAAAAACACAACACGCTCGTATGGGTGCCATTCATTCTTAATGGCACCTTGTGGCAATCGAGGCAAAACACATTGCGCAGAGCTTATCACCCAAAAAGGAGCAGGAGCTTCTTTTGGGTAACAGCTTCACGCAATGCATTTTGTTTTGCCACAATTGGCACAAGACAATCACGACAAAATTGCACTGTGTTTTTTTGTGCCATTAGGAAAGCATGGCGCCCAAACATGTGTGGAGCGTTTTGCCTTGATTGCAGCGAGATTTGGAATCATGGGCGGATTCACGGCAATTCTGCCCGCAATTCAAAATTGTGAAGTGTGAATGGTTATTGTTAGTATTTTTATGTGCGACCCAAAAAATCTCCATGTGGTTGTAAACCCTTCCATAACGGTAATGGTTCACGCTGGTGGTGTGGTGGTGTAATGGTGTGGGGAGGAGGGGGGGGGGGTTAATGGTTCAGGCTGGTGTTGGTGGTGTAATGATGTGGGGGAGGAGGGGGGGGTAATGGTTCAGGCTGGTGGTGGTGGTGTAATGGTGCGGGGAGGAGGGGGGGTAATGGTTCAGGCTGGTAGTGGTGGTGTAATGGTGTGAAGGAGGAGGAGGAGGGGGGGTAATGGTTCAGGCTGATGGTGGTGGTGTAATGGTGTGGGGCAGGAGGAGGGGGGGTAACGATTTAGGCTGGTGGTGTAATAGCGTGGGGGAGGAGCGGGGGTAATGGTTCAGGCTGGGGGTGGTGGTGTAATGGTGTGGGGGAGGAGGGGGAGGTAACGGTTCAGGCTGGTGGTGGTGTAATGGTGTGGGGGAGGAGGGGGGGTAACGGTTCAGGCTGGGGGTGGTGGTGTAATGGTGTGGGGGAGGAGGGGGGTAATGGTTCAGGCTGGTGGTGTAATGGTGCGGGGAGGAGGGGGGGGTAATGGTTCAGGCTGGTGGTGGTGGTTTAATGGTGTGGGGGAGGAGGGGGGGTAACGGTTCAGGCTGGGGTGGTGGTGTAATGGTGTGGGGGAGGAGGGGGGGTAATGGTTCAGGCTGGTGTTGGTGGTGTAATGGTGTGGAAAGGGGGGGGCTAACGGTTCAGGCTGGGGGTGGTGGTGTAATGGCGTGGGGGAGGAGGGGGGGTAACGGTTCAGGCTGGTGGTGGTGGTGTAATTGTGTGGGGGAGGAGGGGGGTAATGGTTCAGGCTGGTGGTCATGGTGTAATGGTGTGGGGGATATTTTCTTGGCACACTTTGGGCCCCTTAGTACCCATTGAGCATGGATTACACACCACGGCCTACCTGAGTATTGTTGCTGACCATGTCCATCCCTTTATGAATACAGTGTCCCCATCTTCTGATGGCTCCTTCCAGCAGGATAATGCACCATGTCACAAAGCTCCAATCATCTCACCACTGGTTTCTTCACCATGACAATGAAGTCACTGTCCTCCAATGGCCTCCACACTCCCCACATCTCAGCCAATAGAGCACCTTTGGGATGCGGTGGAACGGGAGATTGGCATCATGGATGTGCAGCCGACAAATCTACAGCAACTGTGTGATGCTATCGTGTCACTATGGAGCAAAATCTCTGAGGAACGTTTCCAACACCTTGTATCTATGCCACCAAGAATGAAGGCAAAAGAGGGTCCAACCCGGTACGAGCAAGGTGTACCTAATAAAGTGGCCGGTGAGGGTAGATTTTATATAAGGTCCTCTTTAAGATGTTGAATGTGGCATGTAACCAAAACTCCCTTTTATTGCCTTTAACAGAATAATATATTGGCTACAAAGCCCATATATAGACGCGGATTCCATAAGACAAAGTAAAATCTTATGTCACCGGCAGTAATAGGACCCGTTACCTCTGCAGATTCCTTCCTGCGGCCATAAGACTTGGTTTGCCATTTGAAGAAGATTTACGCGCGCCTGCCGCGGTGATATATCGATCGGCTCCCGGTATAAAACGCACTTTTACTTTTCTGCTTGCTCTTGAGTGAGACGTATTATAAATTCATCAGGGGCAGCGGCCGTAAATCCCGGGGAAGTGTCAATTCTGCCATAAAACGGCGCTAACTCGGAACACCAACTGGTGACATTTGAAGGAGTGCGGGTTGGCGTACGATCGTTCCGGAATGCTGACGGAAAATGTTTCCGGCTCAAGGACAAACAGACAACAAAACTTCCGTGACAGACGATCCTGAATGCAAAGTGTAAATCCAACTTTATACAAGTTTTCAACAACAAACAAGACGTAAATCTCACCGACGTCTTCGCTTTTACCGCGGCGCCATCTTTGTATTCACATAATGCCAAAATGTAATCTGCTTATAGTTTGCTTTCCCTTGAACCCCCCCCCCCAATCAACAAAATCTTTTCAATTTGTCTACATTGAACAAATTATTAAAACGCAATACTTTTGTTTTTGCCCTCATTTTTCATGAGCTGAACTCAAAGATCTAAAACTTTTTCTATGTACACAAAAGGCCGAATGAATTCTCTCCAATATTGATCACAAATCTGTGTAAATCTGTGTTAGTGATCACTTCTCCTTTGCCGAGATAATCCATCCACCTCACAGGTGTGGCATATCAAGATGCTGATTGGACAGCATGATTATTGCACAGGTGTGCCTTAGGCTGCCCACAATAAAAGGCCACTCTACTCACTCTACTCAGGCGGGGTCAATCTGGAGGAGTGGGTGTTCCTAAGCAGGCTGACCACCCTAGGTAACCAGTGCAGGGACAAGGTCACCCAGGGCAAAGATGCCAAACTGCGACCCATTCCCCCCTTCCCTTAGGGTCAGGGCGCCCTCCCCTTTTCCCACGCCCTGTAGGTAACGCCCACTTGATACTCCTCTCAAGATCTCCCAGCCTTGATACAAGCAGTGGGCTGGCTCTTGGGAGGAGTTATGCAGATATCAAGACACCTTGATGGGTACATGCAAGTTTGGAGGTATGGGAGTTTCATTTGCATGCAGACCACCCACAAATTCAATGTATGAAGGGGGGGGCATGGATCATAGGGCTGGGAAGGAAAGGGCTACATCAGCCATTCTCAGCCAGGGTTCCAATAAGAATAATGGAACTTTATTGGACAGCCCGTTCGATCAATATCCCACACATGGGAAAGTGGATTTCGATTGATGGTGCAGATTTGATTATCCATCACAGTCTTATTTCCACTATGAATTCTCATAATCTGATCAATTAATATAGGATCATGTTCGTGAACAAAGTATCTCAGTGCTGCCGATTGATGCAAAACAATCAATCATTTTCTGACCTGGACGATTGACTCAGTTTGACTGTATCTGATCTAAATTGAAGCATATATAGCCACCATTAATATCCCTGGTAAAACTTTTTAAGGAAAGGGCTCAGGTTATTTTTTGGCCCCAAAATCTCACATGGCTGCCAAGAGCTTCCCCAACCATTCTGCACAATTTTGCAGAATTTGCTGCTCATTAATACACAGTTTTGTGGACTATTAATTCTCTTCTATTAATCCTACCCTCTACACAGACCATCCCCCTTCAGTCTATAATGAATGCTGCTGCCAAACTCATCAACCTTCCCAACTGCCCAGTGTCCTCCACTTCTCTCTGCTAATTCCTCCACTGGCCTCTATTCAGTGTCCTACACTCCTCTCTGCCAATCCCTCCTCTGGCTTCCATTGAGTTTCCATCCCTCCTCTCTGCCAATCTCTCCACTAGCGTCCATTGAGTGTCCACCCCTCCTCTCTGCCAATCCCTCCACTGGCCTTCATTCAGTGTCCCCTACTCCTCTCTGCCAGTCCCTCCACTGTCCTCCTCTCTGTGTCCAACACCCCCTCTGCCAATCCCTTTACTGGACACCATCCATTGTTCCCCTCTCTGCCAATCCCTCCACAGTCTATATTCGGTGTCCACCACTCCTCTATGCCAATCCCTCCACTGGCCTCCATTGAGTGTCCACCACCCCACTCTGCCAATCCCTCCACTGGCTTCAGTTCAGTTTCCACCACCCCTCTCTGCCAATCCCTCCACTGGCTTCAGTTCAGTTTCCACCTCCCCTCTCTGCCAATCCCTCCACTGGCTTCAGTTCAGTCTCCACCACCCCTCTCTGCCAATCCCTCCACTGGCTTCAGTTCAGTTTCCACCTCCCCTCTCTGCCAATCCCTCCACTGGCCTCCATTCAGTGTCCACCACCCCACTATGACAATCTCTCCATTGGTCTCTATTCAGTGTCCATGACCCCTTCCTGCCAATCCCTCCACTGGCTTCCATTGAGTTTCCACCACCACTCTCTGCCAATCCCTGCAATAGCCTCCATTTAGTGTTCATCATCCCTCTCTTCCAATCCCTCCATTCAGTGTCCACCACAACTCTCTGTTAATCCCTCCAACGGCCTCCATTGAGCATCAATCCCCACTCTCCACCAATTCCTCCACTGGCTTCCATTGAGTGCCCACCACTCCTCTCTGCCAATTCCTCCACTGGCCTCCATTCAGTATCCATCACTCCTCTCTGCCAATCCTTCCACTTTCCTCCGCTCTGTGTTCAACACCCCTTCTGCCAATCCCTTCACTGGACACTATTCATACCATTCATTGTTCCCCACCCCTCTCTGTCAATCCCTCCAGAGGACTATATTTAGTGTCCAACCCCCCCCCCCCCCTTGCCAATTCCTCTACTGGCTTCCATTCAGTGTTCCACCATCCCTCTCTGCCAATCCCTCCACTGGCTTCCATTCGGTTTCCACCACCCCTTTCTGCCAATTGCTTTCATTAGCCTCAATTCAGTGTCCACCATCCCTATCGGCCAATCCCTCCAATTGCCTCCATTCAGTGTCTTTGACCCCTCTCTGCCAATCCCTCCACTGGTCTCTGTTCAGTATCCCCCACCCTCTCTGCCAATCCCTCCACTGGATTCAATTCAGTGTCCACCAGCCCTCTCTGCCCACCCCTCCACTGGGCTTCAGTCACCCAACAAATAAAATGAAAAAACGAACAACATACAGAACAATTTAGTATTCTGCTCTGACCCAAATCACTAACCTCCTCTCAAATTATCACCCAAACTGCACCTCCCAAGACCTCCTGCTCACTAGGCCCACTTGTCACCTCCTCCTATGCTCACCTCCAGGACTTCTCCAGAATCTCTACCATCCCCTAGAACTCCTTACCCTAATCTGTCTGGCTACCTCTTACTCTGTTCATCCTTGAAAACGTATCTCTCCATAGAAACCTATCACACTTCCACTTAAAACCTGAACTTTTTATTTTTCAGCTCCTCCCTCTCACAGTATTACCACTTGCCCCTACCTATTAGATTGCAAACTCTCATGGGCAAGGCCCTCCTAACCCTGTGCTGTGCATACTGTTGGTGCCATAGGAATCCCGAATAACAATAACTTCAATTGGACTTTTATTTTAAAAATTTAATTTTTTTTTAGAATTTTTCATTAACTTTAGAAAGTTCGGCAGAACAAAAAAAAAAAAACACTCAACATGTGCATATAATATTAAATATATTATTATTATTATTATTATTTTTACTGCTCAAACTTCTCAGAAGTTTTGTAATAATAATAATAACTTCCGTGGGACTTCCATTTCCAAAATGTAAAATTTTTGAGGTTTATCATTTTTAAATAGTTTAGCGGAACAAAAAAAAAAATGGTTAAACTTTTATTACGATTGCTAATAATAATAATAATAATAATAATAACTTCAATTTCCAAAATGTAACATTTTTGAGGTACATTATTTTAAAAAAAGTTTAGCTGAACAAAAAAAAAAAAAAACCTGGTCAAATTCTCATAATAATAATAATAATAATATAACTTCAATGGGACCTCCATTTCCAAAATGTAACATTTTTACAGTCCAATATTTCTTTTTTTTTTTTTTAAAGTTTAGCTGTCTGGCTACCTATTACTCTGTTCATCCTTGAAAATGTATCTCTCCATAGAAACCTATCACACTTCCACTTAAAACCTGAACTTTTTATTTTTCAGTTCCTCCCTCTCACAGTATTACCACTTGCCTACCTATTAGATTGCAAACTCTCATGGGCAAGGCCCTCCTAACCCTGTGCTGTGCATACTGTTGGTGCCATAGGAATCCTGAATAAAAATAACTTCAATTGGACTTTTATTTTAAAAATTTAATTTTTTTTTTTAGAATTTTTCATTATCTTTAGAAAGTTCGGCAGAACAAAAAAAAACACTCAACATTTGAATATAATATTAAATATATTATTATTATTATTATTATTATTATTATTATTTTTACTGCTCAAACTTCTCAGAAGTTTTGTAATAATAATAATAACTTCCGTGGGACTTCCATTTCCAAAATGTAAAATTTTTGAGGTTTATCATTTTTAAATAGTTTAGCTGAACAAAAAAAATTGGGCAAACTTTTCTGACGATTGCTAATAATAATACTAATAACTTCAGAGAGACTTCAATTTCCAAAATGCAACATTTTTGAGGTTCATTGTTTTAAAAAAGTTTAGCTGAACAAAAAAAAAAAAAAAAAACTGGTCAAATTCTCATAATAATAATAATAATAATAATAATAATATAACTTCAATGGGACCTCCATTTCCAAAATGTAACATTTTTGAGGTTTATCATTTTTAAATAGTTTAGCTGAACAAAAAAAAATGGTCCGACTTTTCTGACGATTGCTAATAATAATACTAATAACTTCAGAGAGACTTCAATTTCCAAAATGTAACATTTTTGAGGTTCATTGTTTTAAAAAAGTTTAGCTGAACAAAAAAAAAATGGTCAAATTCTCATAATAATAATAATAATAATAATAATAATAATAATAATAATATAACTTCAATGGGACCTCCATTTCCAAAATGTAACATTTTTGAGGTTTATAATTTTTAAATAGTTTAGCTGAACAAAAAAAAAAAATGGTCAAACTTTTCTGACGATGCTAATAATAATACTAATAACTTCCGAGAGATTTCAATTTCCAAAATGTAACATTTTTGAGGTTCATTGTTTTAAAAAAGTTTAGCTGAATAAAAAAAAAAAAAAAAACTGGTCAAATTCTCATAATAATAATAATAATAATAATAATAATAATAATAATATAACTTTAATGGGACCTCCATTTTCAAAATGTAACATTTTCACAGTCCAATTTTTCTTTTTTTTTTTTAAAGTTTAGCTGAACATAAAAACTGCTCAAACTTCTTAGAAGTTTGATAATAATAATGATATTGTTATTATTATTATTATTATTATTATTATTATCATCAATCTTCTGAGAAATTTGGGCAGTTTTTGATTTAGCTAAACTTCTAAAAAATAATGAAACTCAAAAATTTTAAGTTTAGCTGATCAAAAAAAAACTACTCAAACTTATAAGACGTTTTCTCATAAAAATGATAATAATAATAATAATAATAACAATAACAAATTTAATGGCGGGACTGCCATCTCTAAAAATTTACATTTTTGAGTTTCATTATTTTTAAAAAAATGTAGCCGAACAAAAGAAAACTGCTCAGAAGTTTGTTCACCTCTTTTCACTTTGCTGAACAACTCCAACAAAAGCCAAGCTTTAAATACAAAAATTACAAAGGTTTACTTGATATAATGAAAATCCATCAAGCTAATAATTTTTCCGTCTCTTCGCGAAGCAAAACATAAATTACAGAGCTGTAAAAATCTGTTTTGGAAAATAAGATTGTAAAATTGGAACCTTTTTATTCAGACCGAACGCACGCCAACTCGGTAATGAAAAACATGAATAAAAGCATTGTTCTTATTCCCAGCTTATGAGCTGTAAGCTATGTATGTGCTTCTTATGAATATTTTTTATTGATAAAGAGACAGCTACAAAAATAAAAATTATTACTCAAATAAAGGGAGAAGAATTCTCTGCAGCGAAAGGTAAAATCTGGAATCGCAATAGCCAGCGTCGGCCGCCAGGTGTTGAGAGACGGAAGGCGCACTGAAGCTTTGACAGTTATCTACGATCTCTCTTCGGAAGAAAAATTATTGACCCCGGGGGCAAGCTGGCACTCTCATCTTTTTTTTTTTTTTATTCCTTTAAACACTTTTTTTTTATTCTAGTCTTTTAATTTCTCAAGACCTCAAGCACTAAATATGCTCAGAATTTTATAGCTGGAGTGCTAATGATTTATTCCAGGCTACTGATTCTATGATAAACGCAATTTCCACTTGTCTTTCTTAGCAAACTTTTCACATGCATTAAAATTGATGTTGCATAAAAGAAAGTGCACTTTTAATTGAAAAAGAAAAAAAAAAATAGCTCACTTAAATGACTGTCTTTTTTTTTTTTTCGCCGTTCCGGAAAAATATTGAGGCCGTCAAAAACGAGAGCAAATAAAACCCGAAAGGACTGCAACCTCGTGGTGTAATCCGCAATGATTTACACTTAAATTTTAATGGTATGATTTATAAGACCCATTTTACGGGTATAGGATTGGCTGGGGAGAGAAAAAAAAAAAAAAAAGGAAAAGAGCTATTCGAGTAAATTGAATTTACGAGGAAAAACACCCATTCAGCAAAATTACTGAGAGTTTTGAACTCGTTATAACAAAGTATAGAGAGCGAAGAAGTGCCGCAACCCATGGCAACTGGATATTCCTCTATCCCGCAGGCCAATTAAATTTGTGGTTGCTACAGATGCTGTGCATCTCTAATTTATGGTTTTATTAAAAAGGACCCCCTTTCAAAAAGAGATTTACAACTGGATCATTTAAGTTTTGTTAAGTAAAAAAAAAAAAAAAAAAATTTAAAAAGAGTAAACACAGTTGATTGATAATAAATGGCTTCAGCCAAACACTAACCACGAGTGAAAAAAAAGTTTTTGTGTTACCATTCATATTCTCTGACAAAATGGCCAAGAATTCATAAATTCTGCCAGGGTATGTAAACTTATGAGCACAACTGTATATATATATATATATATATATATATATATATATATATATATATATATATATACAGTGCTGTATTTTGGCCTAGGCCGACAAGGCCCAGGCCTAGGGAGGCACTTTGCAGGGGGGCATCAAAAAAGCCCCCCTCAACCTTAGACTCCATTGGCCACTAGTTGCTAGAGCTGCCTCTCTCACCCCTCTCTCTCTCTCTCTCATTCCCCTCTCTCTCTTTCTCTCTCTCTCACCCCCCCCCCCTCTCTCTCTCTCTCTCACCCCCTCTCTCACCCCCCTCTCTCTCTCATTCCCCCTCTCTCCCCCCTCTCTCTCCCCCTCACATCCCCCTCTCTTTCTCTATCTCTTATGCCCCTCTCTTTCTCTCTCTCATCCCCCCTCTCTCTCTTATCCCCTCTCTCTCTCTCTCTCTCTCTCTCTCTCTCATCCCCCCTCTCTCTCTCTCACCCCCCCTCTCTTTCTCACCCCCCTCTCTCTCACCCCCCCTCTCTTTCTCACCCCCCTCTCTCTCACCCCCCCTCTCTCTGTCTCTAATCACCTCTGTCATCTCCCCCTCTCTCTCACCCCCTCTCTCTTTCTCATCCCCCTCTCTCTCTCTCCCTCCTTCACCCACCCCCCTCTCTCTCTCCCACCCCATCTCACCCCCCCCCCCATGAGATCTCAGGGGTTCATGCTGGGACTTGTAGTCCTTCAATTTTGGAGGGAGTCACATCCATTAAAAAGGAAGGAGTACGGCACATTAACATAGGAGGGGGAGGGGGCCGCCCAATTTTAGTCTTGCCTAGGGCAGCACAAAACTAAAATACACCACTGTATGTATATATGTATATATATATATATATATATATATATATATATACACATATATGTGGGTGTGTGTATATTTAAATAAATAAATTAAATATACTATATATATCAATGTGTGCATTGTTTTTTTTTTTTGTTGTTATATATATTTATATATATATATATATATATATATATATATATATATATATATATATATATATATATATATATATATATATATAAACTTTTTATTTATTTATTTTAAAAACACCTAACCTCTACACTTGTTTTGCTTTGTCTTTTAGGTTACTTTGCGGTAAAGCAAGGAAGCAGAACCCCCTTTAGTATAATATAGTGCCTTTACTAAACAAGAGGGCTGTACATACTTACAACTGTAAGAAAACAATACAAGACAAACAGATTGTTACAAATATACTAATATTACAAATATGCATACAACACATGCACATGCTACCTAACCTACCTAGTAAATAAGCATTGACAATGATCTAATTGTGATAAGATATACTAAAAAATTACATAGCTTGGGCTACTGTTCACAATTGTCATAACAAAATGACTCCAGATTCTACTCAAGCAATTGCAGGAAAAGGGGCTCTCTCGTAGTGTAGATTTAGTTTCCTTCCTTGGTGTGAACTCTCCTTTAACACAGACTTTCAGTCTTAGTTATTGATGTTGTGGAGCCCCAATTCAGCTTATGGTGCTGGCCTTTTACTTAGAACAGGGGTCTTCAAACTGTTGCACAGGGGCTAGACGCGGCCTTTTGCTTGCCTTTATCCAGCCTTTGGGGCAGTATTCCTCCCATTGATATGAGACACTATTCCTTCCACTGACAGCAACAATGGGGCATCGTTCCCACCACTGACACCAAAATGGAGCACTTTTCCTCCAGCTCAATTCACCAACCAGGCTCACTTGTCCCCTATCTATCCATTAGACTGCAAGTGCTTCCACTGTGGAGACTCTCATAAATCGGTTGGTAAGCAAACTTGTTGGTGAGTTGAGCTGGGAATTTTTTCTGTTTTTTGTCCCGCATGCGTTGCCCTTCCATGTGCTCTTTGCTATGAAGGCCAGTTATAGGTTGGGGCAGGGGCCATTTTGTGTGGCACTATTCCTCTCTCTAGTATCAAAGATGGGGCACTGTTTACTTCCACTGAGGCCAGAAGAATTTCTACCCCAACTGGTCACAGTCCAGGCCCCCCAATGTCTAAAAGACAGTAAACTGGCCCTTTGTTTAAAAAGTTTGGAGTCCCCTGATTTAGAAAGTTTGGGTAGCCATTCCCACATGGGTGTATCCCTTTACTTCTTTCCTTCTACATGAGCTAATATGAAAGAAGCATTTTCTAATTCACACTCTAGATGGCACTGTAGCAGCATACATGCCATAGGTCAAATATGTCAAATGGTGAAGCTATTGCTGACTATTATTGCTGTAGCCTGGGTGCAGTGTTTGACTAGAACTCCTCTAAAACAATAGGAGCTAAAAATGTGTACATGGCCCATTAAATCATTTACTTTTGTCCAATATAAAACAATAGTATCTATTTTCCGATTGTGTTAGAGGGCAGTATGTGCAAACATTGTTTCAATGGCATTTGTGTGGGAAATGTTCACAGAAGACCACCAATGTTTAAGCTGGCCATACACCTGCTGAAATATCGGGCAAACTCATTTTTGAAAAACCAAAAATCGGCCCTGAGAGCACTCCTAAAACCAACAGATTTTTATACCAAAGTATGAAAAATCACCAAACCCATACCACATAATATACCATTTATATATGACTTTATGACCATTGACAGGTAAAGTGAATAACATTGATTATCTAAAAGTCAGTGGGATATATGAGGCAGCAAGTGAACATGTTGTCTCTGAAGCTGATGTGTTGAAAGTAGAAAAATTGAACATTGCAGTTTGTTGTGTATGGGACTGTGTAGCCCCACATCGGAGTGCCCATGCTGACCCAAATTCCCAGCCAAAAGCCAATGGGCGCATGAGCATCAGAACTGGAGCACAGAGCAAAAGAAGATGGTGGACTGGTCTGACCTGATTAATCAGGTTTTCTGTTACATCGTGTAGATGGGGGGGGGGGGGGGGGGTGTCACTTACCTGAGAAAGAGATGGCACCAGGATGCAGTATGGGAAGAAGGCAAGCCGGCAGAGGCTGTGTGATGTTTTGGGCATTGTTCTACTGGGACACTTTGGCTACTTTTTTTAATGGGGATGTTACTTGGCTTGTAACACCCACCTAGACATTGTTGGTGACCAGGTACACCCCTTAATGGAAACGGTATTGCCTGATGGCAGTGACCTCTTTCAGCAGGGTAATGTGCCCTGCCACACTGCAAAAATGGTTCTAGAATGGTTTGAGGACACAACAGATTTGAGGTGTTGACTTGACCTTTATGGACCTTGCTTTGTGCACTGGTGCTCAGTCATGTTTAACAGGAAGGGGCCATCCCTAAACTGTTCCCACAAAGTTGAGAGCATGAAATTGTCCAAAATATCTTGGTATGCTAACGCCTTAAGAGTTCCCTTCACTGGAACTAAGGGGCCAAGCCCAACCCCTGAAAAACAATCCCACACCATAATCCACCCTCCACCAAATGATTTGGACCAGTGCAGAAAGCAAGATCCATAAAGACATGGATGAGCGAGTTTGGGGTGGAGGAATTTGACTGGCCTGCACAGAGTCCTGACCTCAACCCGAAAGAAGACCTTTGGGATGAATTCGAGCGGAGACTGCGAGCCAGGCCCTTTCACCCAACATCAGTGCTGAAACTCACAAATGCGCTTCTGGAAGATTGGTCAAACATTCCCATAGACACACTCCTAAACCTTGTGGACAGCCTTCCCAGAAGAGTTGAAGCTGTTATAACTGCAAAGGGTGGGCCAACTCAATATTGAACCCTACGGACTAAGACTTGGTTGCCACTAAAGTTCATGTGCGTGTAAAGGCAGGCGTCCCAATACTTTTGACATATTACAGTAGTGTGTATGTACTGTATATACAGTGGGTACGGAAAGTATTCAGACCCCCTTAAATTTTTCACTCTTTGTTATATTGCAGCCATTTGCTAAAATCATTTAAGTTCATTCTTCTTCCTCATGAATGTACACATAGCACCCCATACTGACAGAAAAACACAGAATTGTTGACATTGTTGCAGATTTATTAAAAAAGAAAAACTGAAATATCACATGGTCCTAAGTATTCAGACCCTTTGCTCAGTATTTAGTAGAAGCCCCCTTTTGATCTAATACAGCCAGGAGTCTTTTTGGGAAAGATGCAACAAGTCTTTCACACCTGGATTTGGGGATCCTCTGCCATTCCTCCTTGCAGATCCTCTCCAGTTCTGTCAGGTTGGATGGGAAACGTTGGTGGACAGCCATTTTTAGGTCTCTCCAGAGATGCTCAATTGGGTTTAAGTCAGGGCTCTGGCTGGGCCATTCAAGAACAGTCACGGAGTTGTTGTGAAGCCACTCCTTCGTTATTTTAGCTGTGTGCTTAGGGTCATTGTCTTGTTGGAAGGTAAACCTTCAGCCCAGTCTGAGGTCCAGAGCACTCTGGAGAAGGTTTTTGTCCAGGATATCCCTGTACTTGGCCGCATTCATCTTTCCCTCGATTGCAACCAGTCGTCCTGTCCCTGCAGCTGAAAAACACCCCCACAGCATGATGCTGCCACCACCATGCTTCACTGTTGGGACTGTATTGGACAGGTGATGAGCAGTGCCTGGTTTTCTCCACACATCTCGCTTAGAATTAAGGCCAAAAAGTTCTATTTTGGTCTCATCAGACCAGAGAATCTTATTTCTCACCATCTTGGAGTCCTTCAGGTGTTTTTGAAGCAAACTCCATGCGGGCTTTCATGTGTCTTACACTGAGGAGAGGCTTCCGTCGGGCCACTCTGCCATAAAGCCCCGACTGGTGGAGGGCTGCAGTGATGGTTGACTTTCTACAACTTTCTCCCATCTCCTGACTGCATCTCTGGAGCTCAGCCACAGTGATCTTTGGGTTCTTCTTTACCTCTCTCACCAAGGCTCTTCTCCCCCGATAGCTCAGTTTGGCCGGACAGCCAGCTCTAGGAAGGGTTCTGGACGTCTTCCATTTGAGGATTATGGAGGCCACTGTGCTCTTAGGAACCTTAAGTGCAGCAGAAATCTTTTTGTAACCTTGGCCAGATCTGTGCCTTGCCACAATTCTGTCTCTGAGCTCTTCAGGCAGTTCCTTTGACCTCATGATTCTCATTTGCTTGACATGCATTGTGATCTGGAAGGTCTTATATAGACAGGTGTGTGGCTTTCCTAATCAAGTCCAATCAGTATAATCAAACACAGCTGGACTCAAATGAAGGTGTAGAACCATCTCAAGGATGATCAGAAGAAACGGGAAGCACCTGAGTTAAATATATGAGTGTCACAGCAAAGGGTCTGAATACTTAGGACCATGTGATATTTCAGTTTTTCTTTTTTTAATACATCTGCAACAATGTCAACAATTCTGTGTTTTTCCGTCAATATGGGGAGCTATGTGTACATTCATGAGGAAGAAGAATGAACTTAAATGATTTTAGCAAATGGCTGCAATATAACAAAGAGTGAAAAATTTAAGGGGGTCTGAATACTTTCCGTACCCACTGTATATAATATATATATATATATATATATATATATATATATATAAATATATAGATATAGATATATATATCTATATATATATTTATATATATATATATATATATAGATAGATAGATAGATAGATAGATAGATAGATAGATAGATAGATAGATAGATAGATAGATAGATAGATAGATAGATAGATAGATAGATAGATATTTATATATATATATATATATGTATATATATGTGTGTGTGTGTATATATATATATATATATATATATATGTGTATATATATATGTATATATATATATATATATATATATATATATATATATATATATATATATATATATGTGTATATATATATATATATATATATATATATATATATTGTATATCTGACATAACACAATACTTATCTCCTGCATTCTGTATGAAGGCTCAAGTTTTAAGCCCCTCCCACACTGTTAGTGTCCTTTTGGCCACACTAACTATTTACTATTAGCCCCACCCTTACTCCACCCCCACTCTCAGAAAGGCAAATTTCCAACAGCTTCCAGGTATGTTTATTGCACTTTAAAAAATTGCAACGTACAGTAACATAAAATAGATTGTTGCAATTCAGCTTTCACTACATAGTAACAACGTTCGCTCTTTGGTCAATACTTTCCTCATCACCTTTGGTCTTTGCATCGCTTCACTGAACCAGCTCGTATATCCTTCGAGAAGGTTCTGTAAAATAGTGCCGGGAGCCCAGGTGTCCTCCCGCCGGTAATAAGGTGACCACTCCGTAATCAGCCGAAGATGAACGACGCGCTGTGATTTAAAACAAAGGTTCGCTGCACGGAGTAATTCCTTGCTCTGGAGAATCTGATCTGTAATATAAAAGTTAAGTTAATTTTACAGTTGGCTGCTCATTTATAACGGTCTCGGGTTGGGAGACGCGCTCGAAGATTAAAAGAGCTCCCCCGGAGATGTCAGCCAACTGAACGCCGGGAAAAACGGTGGAGGGACTGAGATGTCATTGACCTGCCCCGAGCCGGATTTATAACACGAAGAAATAAAGGACGTATTCCTATGTAACGAGGGCTGGCACAGGCGACAAAACCAAGGGCAGGGGTCCAGGAGATGTCAAAGAGAAAGCGGGGTTCCTTTAACACGTATTTCAGGTTATAGTTGCAATGTTTACCTGAAAGCAACTTTTTATGTAACCTCCATGCTAGCTGTACCATATTCCATCCACAGAGCCCTAGACCTCCCTCTAGTGGCCAGCTGTATATCTTTTTATAGCTTTTAAAGTTGTTGTAAACCCCCCTGTACTGTTCATAGCTATAGGCAGGGATTTTTTTCAGCTGGAACTTGGTGGAACTCAGTTCCACCACCTCTGGCTCAGGCCCTCTGCGCCCTGCTCACCACTATCACTTGTAAACACAGAAATTCAGCTTTTGTGTTTACAAGTGACAGCTTGTCTCCTAACGGCTCCCAAAGATCTGACCCCCGAAGTGGTTCCCACTAAGTGGAGGATGGGGACAAGGGAGATGTAGGTGCCCGTGGTGCAGTGCGGATGCCAACACCCCTACAAGATGATCTCCCTGCAAGTGAGAGAGGTGGAGGCCCCTACAGTTTGCGGGGAGGTACAAGAGTCATCTGGGTGCTTCAGCCTAATGCAACAAGAAAAGTAAGGTGGAAGATGGTGGAGCTTTTAAAGGGGGAAGGGGGGGGGGGAGAGAATATAGGGGCAGTGTAGGGAGGTTGCATGTAGATGTCAGAGCTGAAGAGGGGTGAAAGTAAGATGTGGTTAGGGAATACAGAGGTAAGCAGCTGTGGAAGAAGGCTGAGCTCTGCACTTTGTGTGTAGCTCACCCCTGAACTCTGCACTCTGTGTGTAGCTCACCCCCAGAACTCTGCACTCTGTGTGTAGCTCACCCTCAGAACTCTGCACTCTGTGTGTAGCTCACCTCAGAACTCTGCACTCTGTGTGTAGCTCACCCCCAGAACTCTGCACTCTGTGTGTAGCTCACCCCCAGAAATCTGCACTCTGTGTGTAGCTCACCCCCAGAACTCTGCACTCTGTGTGTAGCTCACCCCAGAACTCTGCACTCTGTGTGTAGCTCACCCCTGAACTCTGCACTCTGTGTGTAGCTCACCCCTGAACTCTGCACTCTGTGTGTAGCTCACCCCAGAACTCTGCACTCTGTGTGTAGCTCACCCCCAGAACTCTGCACTCTGTGTGTAGCTCACCCTTTAGAACTCTGCACACTGTGTGTAGCTCACCCTCAGAACTCTGCACTCTGTGTGTAGCTCACCCCAGAACTCTGCACACTGTGTGTAGCTCATCCCCAGAACTCTGCACTCTGTGTGTAACTCACCCCCAGAACTCTGCACTCTGTGTGTAGCTCACCCTCAGAACTCTGCACTCTGTGTGTAGCTCACCCTCAGAACTCTGCACTCTGTGTGTAGATCACCCCAGAACTCTGCACACTGTGTGTAGCTCATCCCCAGAACTCTGCACTCTGTGTGTAACTCACCCCCAGAACTCTGCACTCTGTGTGTAGCTCACCCCTGAACTCTGCACTCTGTGTGTAGCTCACCCCTGAACTCTGCACTCTGTGTGTAGCTCACCCTTTAGAACTCTGTACTCTGTGTGTAGCTCACCCTTTAGAACTCTGCACTCTGTGTGTAGCGCACCCCTGAACTCTGCACTCTGTGTGTAGCTCACCCCCAGAACTCTGCACTCTGTGTGTAGCTCACCCCTGAACTCTGCACTCTGTGTGTAGCTCACCCCCAGGACTCTGCACTCTGTGTGTAGCTCGCCCCCAGGACTCTGCACTCTGTGTGTAGCTCACCCTCAGAACTCTGCACTCTGTATGTAGCTCACCCCCAGAACTCTGCACTCTGTGTGTAGCTCACCCCCAGAACTCTGCACTCTGTGTGTAGCGCACCCCTGAACTCTGCACTCTGTGTGTAGCTCACCCTCAGAACTCTGCACTCTGTGTGTAGCTCACCCCCAGAACTCTGCACTCTGTGTGTAGCTCACCCCCAGAACTCTGCACTCTGTGTGTAGCTCACCCCTGAACTCTGTACTTTGTGTGTAGCTCACCCCCAGAACTCTGCACTCTGTGTGTAGCTCACCCTCAGAACTCTGCACTCTGTGTGTAGCTCACCCCCAGAACTCTGCACTCTGTGTGTAGCTCACCCCTGAACTCTGCACTCTGTGTGTAGCTCACCCCAAGAACTCTGCACTCTGTGTGTAGCTCACCCCCAGAACTCTGCACTCTGTGTGTAGCTCACCCCCAGAACTCTGCACTCTGTGTGTAGCGCACCCCTGAACTCTGCACTCTGTGTGTAGCTCACCCTCAGAACTCTGCACTCTGTGTGTAGCTCACCCCCAGAACTCTGCACTCTGTGTGTAGCTCACCCCCAGAACTCTGCACTCTGTGTGTAGCTCACCCCTGAACTCTGTACTCTGTGTGTAGCTCACCCCCAGAACTCTGCACTCTGTGTGTAGCTCACCCTCAGAACTCTGCACTCTGTGTGTAGCTCACCCCCAGAACTCTGCACTCTGTGTGTAGCTCACCCCTGAACTCTGCACTCTGTGTGTAGCTCACCCCAAGAACTCTGCACTCTGTGTGTAGCTCACCCCCAGAACTCTGCACTCTGTGTGTAGCTCACCCCCAGAACTCTGCACTCTGTGTGTAGCTCACCCCTGAACTCTGCACTCTGTGTGTAGCTCACCCCCAGAACTCTGCACTCTGTGTGTAGCTCACCCCCAGAACTCTGCACTCTGTGTGTAGCTCACCCCCAGAACTCTGCACTCTGTGTGTAGCTCACCCCTGAACTCTGCACTCTGTGTGTAGCTCACCCCCAGAACTCTGCACTCTGTGTGTAGCTCACCCCCAGAACTCTGCCCTCTGTGTGTAGCTCACCCCAGAACTCTGCATTCTGTATGCAGCGAACCTCTGAACTCTGCACATAATGCATCCCGAACTCTGCACGTAGCGCACCCCTGAACTCTGCACTCTGTATGTAATGCACTCCTGGTATTTAATGCCCTTATAGGACCACAGCCACTATTTGATGCTGCTTTGAGGGTGTGTGTGTATGGGGGGGAGGGGGTTTTGGGGGGGTCTTGGTTGAGTTCCTGCACCTATTTTCTGAGAAAAAAAGCCCTTCCTATAGGTAAGCCTATAATAAGCCTTACCCATAGGTACTGTAAATGTTTCCTAAACTTGCATAGTTTACGAGATATTTACATTGAATGCAGCCGATGACATGCACAGGAGTGACATCACACAGCTCCAGCCAGTAGCACAGCTGGAGTTCGCAGACCCGGAAGGAAGACGGGCGAAGATGGATGTGGTCTCCAGTGGGGACGACGCGGCCTTCGTTTGCAGGTAAGTGTCACATAATGTTGCATACTAGCACTTTATACATTTACTTACTCAGGTATACAAAAAGAAATAAGTATTTGAAGTCTTTACTTCCCCTTTAAGAGGGCACTTGATAGGTGGCTGGTAGGTGATATGTTGCGCTCTCACTAGCAATCACATGCATTGCATGCAGTTGTAAGGCAGATGTAGTGTGGCCCTATACACTTAAATGTGTCTTGGCTGTGAACCAAAGCATGGCGGCCATGGCATACAGTATGTACAGCCCTGAGCAGCTGCATGTTCTCTTTAGGTGGGCGGTCAGGGAGCGCTAAAATTGCAGCTTAACAACCTATATTTACCATTTCATAGCAGTCAGCACATGTTACCACATACAATAAGTCTGACTGATCCCCTAAGGGCCTCTTCACACCTTTAAATTTTGTAATTTTCCATTGAAATGCATCAGCCAGGAAATGGTGGTCTTGTAATCAGCCGATCCTTCATACGCACAGGCCGCACATAGGCATCCATAAGCGACAGAGCTTTTTGTGTCAAAGACAGATTATGGTCTGCCCTGATGATTGGTAGCTGACAGGACTGACTCCTGATCCTGTGACCACTATGACAGCCAATCACAGTGGTCACATGATCGGCTAATCTTTCCCACCCCTTGGTGTAAGACCCTGTTAAAGGCTCCCTTGGCTTGGCTCCCAATCTCAACTCTCTTATCCACCTCCTACTGACCCACCCGTAAATGACCTTGGCTTGTCTTATGACTTTGACTCTCTCCTCCACGTCCTACTGACCACCTGGTATCATCAGTCCTACTGGCC
The DNA here is from genome assembly GCF_965119305.1 of Pelophylax lessonae. NCBI lineage: Eukaryota > Metazoa > Chordata > Amphibia > Anura > Ranidae > Pelophylax > Pelophylax lessonae. The sequence continues at coordinate 8,622,476 of NC_138777.1, read as the reverse complement.
ACCAATGCATGACCTTGGCTTGGCTCTTGATCTCAACTCTCTCATCCATGTCCTACTGACCACTCGTACCTGGCCCTTGGCTTGTCTCCTGACTTCAACTCACTCCTCCACCTCCTACTGACCACCAGTAGATGACCTTGGCTTGTCTTCCGACCTCAACTCTCTCATCCACATCCTACTGACCACTCGTACATGACTTTGGCTTGTCTTCTGACCTCGGATCTCTCCTCCACGTCCATTAACCACCCATGCATGACTTTGGCTTCCAAGCCCAACTCTCTTATCCAAATCCTACTGACCACTCGTACAGTACATGACCTTGGCTTGGCTTCTGACCTTGACTCTCTCATCCATGTCCTAATGACCACCTGTACATAACCCTGGCTTGGCTTTTGACCTTGACTCTCTCATCCACATCCTACTGACCACCCATACATGACCATGGCCTGGTTCCCAACCTTGACTCACTCATCCATGCTATACCGCTTACCCATGCATGAACCTGGCTTGGCCCTGTGCATGTCACCACTACTCCAGTTCTTTCTTGCTGGTAATAACCTGCATCCAGCTGCTGGGCCTGACCTGGTCTTCTACAGTGTCTCTTCCTGATTCTTCTGAGACTCCCATCTCTGATCACCTTCAGGAGCATTCTTCAGCGAACTGGTCTCCTGGCTCTTGCCACTTTGTGCCTTGCATTCTCTGCCACCAGCTCTACGGATGCCACATGGGAAGCCCTCTTGTCACTTCAGTCTCTAACTGGGTATTTGATAATATAGTGCAACCAATACATAAGGCAATGTTGTTAATACGTGAACACGCACAGATAAAATAATTAAAATAAATTACTATTGCATGGCTGCATAAAATGGTGTATTGACATGATGTTTGTAAAATATAAAAAATATCAAGATCCTTGTACAATGATTTGACAGTGTGTGCTGGAGCAATTACAAATGATGTGTGAGCAAGTTTGCAAGAAACAAGGCTAATTCTAGCAAAGCTGGCAGTAAGCAAGTCATAAGGGGGTTAAATACTGATGGAAAATAAGAACATAAGATCAACATATAAGAGAAAATGGAACATGCTGAAAATGCATTCATTGGCTCCTGAACTCTGTTTTTTTTATTTGTCCTCTGTTGTCCATAACACTTTAACGTGTTTCACTCCATGGGACTCCAATATGTTATAGAGTGCTAATTACTTTTTCTTCATAGCAGAACGAACTACCAACCATACATATTCTACCAGCTGGGGGGGAGACATCTGTCTGTATATAGCCATTATATCAATATTCAACTTGAGTGTTTTATATATATAATGCACCTAAGAATCTCATACTGTGCGCATTTATACTGAAAGTGAATCTAAACCTGATCAATAATATCTCATATAAGCTTAACCCCTTCTAGCCTCATGGAAGTGGGTCTTTATCCACGGGACCGCAAATATGCGTATCTCTCTTTGTGCTGGGAGTGCGATGCACAGCGCGTTCCGAGGCACAGAGACCAGGCGCTTCCTGAGAGCCCCCGGGTCTCGGTCCAACGATCAGGATCTGGGACTCCTGGTTCCGAGTCACCTGACCGCTGTGATAGCCTCTGATCAGGTATCACAGTGAAGAGAAAGATACATTATAGCCATACAGAATCCATTATATAATACATTGTATCCATACAGGATCCGTTCTATAATACATTGTATACATACAGGATCCATTATATAATACATTGTATACATACAGGATCCATTATATAATACATTGTATACATACAGGATCCATTATATAATACATTGTATACATACAGGATCCATTATATAATACATTGTATAAATACAGGATCCATTATATAATACAAACCCAAATCCAAAAAAGTTGGGACAATATACAAATTGTGAGTAAAAAAGGAATGGACTAATTTACAAATCTCATAATCTTATATTTTATTCACAATATAATATAGATAAGATATCAAATGTTGAAAGTGAGACATTTTGAAATGTCATACCAAATATTGGCTCATTTTGGATTTCATGAGAGCTACACATTCCAAAAAAGTTGGGACAGGTAGCAATAAGAGGCCGGAAAAGTTAAATGTACATATAAGGAACAGCTGGAGATGTAGGATAACGCAGCACTGAATAGAAAGATGTAGATATTTTGTATCAGAGTATAAGAAGTACAATGTATCACTTAGTAGTAGTCAGAAAAGATATGAATGTATAGCACAAGGTTAGTATATATCTACATCTTTCTATTCAGTGCTGTGTTATCCTACATGCTCAGACATTATTTACCCCAAGTGTCCTCCCCTGGCTTCCCGTCTCGCTGCCGTGGACTCATGTTCCTTCAGCTCCCGGGTCAGACAATTTGCGCTTCCACCATATGGCAATGTCGCTTTCACCAGTGAAATATGGCTCCATGTAAGTATGGTTTCCCCACTTGGGTCATACAATTGTTGAAAATCCATACTTGCTGTTTTATCTCCAACAGCTATTGGTTTTTGACATTACATACAAGTCTTTTATTCCTTTGACAGGTTTACCTGTACATACTCCTGATGAGTGTGCTACAGACCCACGAAACGCGTTGAGTATTCTAATATGTTGTACATTATATTTAAGACAATTTTGTGTGCATCCTGCTCACTCCATTTTATATGATTTTTTATATCAATATTGCTGTTGAAATCTTGCCATGCCATACTTTGTACTCCATCTGTTGGTCAATGCATGTTTTTGCTTACATGTTTTTTACTAAGTAAAATCTACTTTTATGCATCAGCGACTCATGCATCCACTTCATTTAAAGTCCCATCTGGGCCATTTTTCTCTTTTTTGCTTGATTTAGGGATGGAAGTGGATGTAATAGACAACATCAGACCATTTCCCAGTTTTTACTCTCCTTTAATAAAGCACTTCTGATTGTTAAAAAATAAATAAAAATAAAGAATTAAAATCGAAAGAAAAAAATTAAACAAAAAAATTACTAGATCAAGGTTTGCCAGTGTGTTTTAGGCAGGATAAAAAAAATTGCAAAATGCGTACTATTATTCCAGGCCCTACTATGGGTACAAACAACCATTAGGTGATTATTAACCACTTAAGGACCACCCACCGCAGATATACTACGGCAGGCTGGCCCCCCTGTGCAAACCGACGTAGCCCTACGTCAGTTGGGCGCCTGCAGCTAGGGGGCAAACGCGCACCACCGCCGGTGCGCTCCCGCCCCCACTCGGCAGCGGGGACTCTGATGTACGGGCCCTGCAGCTCCGATTGCCACCAGGCACCCACGATCGCTCCCCGCTGAGAGTGAAGAACGGTCAGCTGTTGTAAACACAACCAACCGTTCTTCTCTCTGGAATGATCACAGAGCCCCTGTGATCCTTCTATATAGGATCACAGGTCTCTGTGATCATTTTACAAGCCCAACCCCCATAAAATTAGAAACATGCCCCTAGGCTCACATTTAACCCCTTGATCATCCACTGTGTTAGCCCCTTCCCTGCCAGTGTCATTATTACAGTAACAGGGCATATTTTTAGTACTGATTACTGTAGTAATGTCACTGATCCCCCCAAAAGTGTCAAAAATGTTAATTAGGTGTCCGATCTGTCCGCCGCAATCTCACAGTCCCGCTAAAAATCACAGATCGCCGCCATTACTAGTAAAAAAAAATAAAAAAATGACATAAATCTTTCCCGTAGTTTGTAGAAGCGATAACTTTTGCACAAACCAATCAAAATACGCTTATTGCGATTTTTTTTACCAAAAATATGTAGCAGAAAACAAATTGGCCTAAAATGTTAAAAAAATTAGATTTTTAAATTTTATGTTATATAGCAGAATGTGAAAACTATTTTTTTTTTTTTGTTTTGTTTCTTTTCAGAATTGTCGCTCTTTTTTTGTTTATAGTATAAGAAATAAAAATTGCAGAGGTAATCAAATACCACCAAAAGAAAGCTCTATTTGTGGGGGAAAAAAAAGGACATCAATTTTATTTGGGTACAGCGTCGCACGACCGCGCAATTGTCCATTAAAATAACGCAGTGCCGAATCGCAAAAAATGGCCTGGTCATTAAGAGGGCAAATCAATCCGGTCCAGAAGTGGTTATGGAAATTGTAAAATCTGTACATAATTGTGTTCTATTTTGTATTCTTTGCCTATGTATTGCACACTGCACTCATTGTGCACATGGCACTAATAAGATTTTTATTACGTTTGCTTACATTTAAGTCCTGATGAGAAATTATGTTGCCTATGTAAAGCCCCTTGTTACCATAAAAGTACCATTCATATTAATGTGATACCTACGTACTCATGTGCATAAAAAACATTGATTGCGCCGAATGAACCAAACAGTTATTTGGAAAGATGTTGAGTGTATTTTTTGTGTCTGTTCCCTACTGCAGTAGTTATTATTTTGGAACCACCAATCAATATGAGGATAGGAGTTGCCTATCTATGAAATTTCCCGAACAGTTGGCGAGCCAGCCAGGAGGGAATTTACAGGTGACCCTGAGAATCCGAAACAAGGAGCTTGAGACGGTCTGGGAATTTCTGATACTCAGCCAGCTGAGGTATGCCCTTTGCTTACATTTGAGATATCAGACTTCCTTAATGGGTAAGACATTTTTAGGACAAAGGGTTCCTATTTTACTCCCCTTAATCAAACTGTTTTGATTGGTGGTTATATGTTTTTTTAATCTCATTTGTAATTTTTGTACGGGACTTTTCCTTTGTGTCACTAAATTGCATATGCTGTTTTATATGTATTAATAAAATTATTTATTTTACATTGTTGTATCTTGGTCCTCCTTCTCCCAATTGGCCTTTCAAAGCCCCATCTTCTTCTTTTTTGGTTTTGTATTGCCTCGTTTCCACTGAGCGGATCGGTTCGGGTCGGTTCGGTACGGTACGCTAATTTGAGTGTTTCCATTATGAAAGTGGCCGATACAACTGAACCAAACCGCACCATTCCTGGTCCTCCTTCAGATGTAGGGCCATAGGAAATGGTACGGTACGGTTAGGGCGGAGCTACTGGCGTCACGCGATAGATTCCACTGATTGTCGGACAGGAAAACATCAATGCTCACATCAAATGAAAGAGCAAAACAAACACCTCATTTGGTGTAAACCCCGCATGGTCCCTGGTGGCCTGACTTGCAGTGGAAACGCTCACCTGAATAGACCGGACCATTCTAATCCTTCCAAACTGTACCGACCCGAAACGTTCCGCTCAGTGGAAACGAGGCATAAATGTTCATTCGGGGTATGGGCCTACTTACACTGTAATTTTGTTCTGTGCTTATATGTTATATCGTCACTGTCTACTGTCCATTGGAGTGCTATGGATAAGAAAAGGAAGAATAGTGCTGGTAACAGGTTATATGAAGTACACATCTGCTGTAATAATAGTTTAGAGGCAAGAAGGTATAGGCAAATGTAGAGAAGAGAAAAAGCCTGGCCAGTCATTATGGGCATTATTTTAAGTAAGGGAATGAGGGGTAAGAGGCCCTCAAAAATGCCCAGCGCAAGAGGAGCGCTAGAAAATATTTGAACCAAAGGTACGGTTCCGCCTATACTGGGCCCCTAGATAAATGGTTAAAGTAGACAGGGCTCCACAATGGGTAACAGGGTTACCAAAGTCCACAGAGACTATGAATCATGCAGATTAAACAGCTAGAGGAACAGCAATCTACGTGAGCAGGATGGATCAAGGGTGACAGACAAATTAACACTAGACATAAAGGGAAGTTTTGATGGTAAGTTGTGTGATGTATTTAGGGTCAGGCACTACAACTACTAAATTCTAAAATATGAGAAAAAGCCAAAACAGACAAATGAGAGTCAAACTGTATAGGAATAAAATCATTTTTGGCCCTGGCTCAAAACAGAATACTTTATATTAGGTCAGAGAAGGAAGATGGGATGAGCATTATGACTGCCCGTCTGATCATAGAAGCTAGAGTAAAGTACAGGATTACAGTACATGCAAGGGATAGCAGAGAACAAAATAAGGAAAGCAGAATTTAGGGAGATAAAACAAACTTTAAGTGCTCAAGCCCACCCATGAAAAAAATTGAAAGTCAGCAGCTACACACACTGTACACATACTGTAGCTGCTGACTTTAAATATTAGGACACTTACCTGTCCTGGAATTAAGCGATGTCGGCACCCCAGCCAATGTTTCCATCGGCTGTCGGTTGCTGCTCTAGATAGAGAGGCCCGGAGTAAAGGAGAGAAGAGACATGGACGGAGGGCCGGCATGACAGGGGTTAAAGGGGTTTGGGACAAGGAGGAGTTTTCAGCCCAGTATAATAGAAAATATAAGTGGTGGGACTTTTAATTCCTGTTTTGGCCAAGAAAAGGGTGGAGCTACAGGGAGAGGTCAAGCTAGGGGCCTCAGGAAGTCTTCAGTCAGAGGAAAGCTGCATTGGAGAATATTTCCCACCCTCCCTCCCATTTTCTTGTTTTTTCTGACTTTTGGTTGTGCGGTCCTTGTTTTTGTTTTAACAGAGCCTTTCTTCTTTTGGGGTGGTTCTTTGTCATGGCAGCAAGCGGGGTACAAGGTCCTGGTAGGTTAGTATGGTGCAAACTTATACTTGGTAGGGACCCGTCTGAGGTGCGGCTCCCTGATGGTGCAAACTTATACTTGGTAGGGACCCGTCTGAGGTGCGGCTCCCAGATGGTGCAAATGTATACTTGGTAGGGACCCGTCTGAGGTGCGGCTCCCAGATGGTGCAAACGTATACTTGGTAGGGACCCATCTGAGGTGCGGCTCCCTGATGGTGCAAACTTATACTTGGTAGGGACCTGTCTGAGGTACGGCTCCCTGATGGTGCAAACTTATACTTGGTAGGGACCCGTCTGAGGTATGGCTCCCAGATGGTGCAAACGTATACTTGGTAGGGACCCGTCTGAGGTGCGGCTCCCAGATGGTGCAAACTTATACTTGGTAGGGACCCGTCTGAGGTGCGGCTCCCTGATGGTGCAAACTTATACTTGGTAGGGACCCGTCTGAGGTACAGCTCCCAGATGGTGCAAACGTATATTTGGTAGGGACCCGTCTGAGGTACGGCTCCCAGATGGTGCAAACTTATACTTGGTAGGGACCCGTCTGAGGTGCGGCTCCCAGATGGTGCAAACTTATACTTGGTAGGGACCCGTCTGAGGTACGGCTCCCAGATGGTGCAAACTTATACTTGGTAGGGACTCGTCTGAGGTACGGCTCCCAGATGGTGCAAACTTATACTTGGTAGGGACCCGTCTGAGGTGCGGCTCCCAGATGGTGTAAACTTATACTTGGTAGGGACCCGTCTGAGGTGTGGCTCCCTGATGGTGCAAACTTATACTTGGTAGGGACCCGTCTGAGGTGCGGCTCCCTGATGGTGCAAACTTATACTTGGTAGGGACCCGTCTGAGGTACGGCTCCCAGATGGTGCAAACTTATACTTGGTAGGGACCCGTCTGAGGTGCGGCTCCCAGATGGTGCAAACTTATACTTGGTAGGGACCCGTCTGAGGTACGGCTCCCAGATGGTGCAAACTTATACTTGGTAGGGACCCGTCTGAGGTGTGGCTCCCTGATGGTGCAAACTTATACTTGGTAGGGACCCGTCTGAGGTGCGGCTCCCTGATGGTGCAAACTTATACTTGGTAGGGACCCGTCTGAGGTGCGGCTCCCTGATGATGCAAACTTATACTTGGTAGGGACCCATCTGAGGTACGGCTCCCAGTAGTTGGTATGTTGGTACCTGCGACTGGTTGTCTCCGAGCCGGTGCTGTGGCGGCTGGAGGCCTAATTAAGTCAGACGCAGGTACCTCCTTCTTTGATGCCTACCGGGACCTTGAGGCTCCAGTAAAAAACTGGGTTTAACGTGTTATTTACCTGTAATGTATACAGATTGTTAATAAAAGGCTGCAATGGCCATTTAACTCCAACCTGTGGTCATGTGGTTATTTATAATGGAGGAGGAGAGTGATGGTCAGAGCAGTATGGAGACAAATCATCTTTAATCCCCTAGTCAAGAAAACTGGTTACATGGGCGTGTCCAAATAGTGGTAATAAATAACGCGTACTCGGACTGGTCTGGAGTGATAAGTGGGGTCCCCCAAGGCTCAGTCCTGAGACCAATTTTGTTCAATTTATACATCAATAACATAGAGGACGGGATCATTAGCTCAATCTCAGTTTTCATGGATGACACAAAGATACGCTGGGCAATAACTTCTTATCAAGATATAGAAATCTTACAGAATGACCTGAACAAAATAACAGAGTGGGCAGCTACATGGAAAATGAGGTTTAGCCCTGGTTCACATTTGTGCCATTGCAGAGATCGCATGTAATTCTGAGCCCACTGCTCCTAAATTACATGCGATCTCATGTGCGGTGCAAATTTCAGCCATACACTTCGTATTGGCTGAATTTGCACCGCATCTGCACTAAACTCGCACATGAGGCTTTTTTTTTTATCCACAGCAGAATCGGATCGCATGGTGGTTCACACTTGTCCGATCCGATTCTGTGCAAACTTGCAGATCGCACTGTGATATGCGATCGCGACTGGGGGTGTCGTTAACTTTTAATTGACACCCCCTGCGTATCGAATATGGCAGTGTGAACTGCCTGGGGTGCGGATGCGATGCGGGAACACGCTGCATATTCGCAGCATTCCTGCATCGCAGAAATGTGAACCGGCACTTAATGTGGAGAAATGTAAGGTATTACACTTGGGGGCACAAAACATAAATGCAAATTATGCTCTGGGGGGGAACCTCTGGGGGAATCCAGGATGGAGAAAGAAAGTCAGTGATATCATGGCGCTCTCTAATATTGGTGGGATGGCACAAAGTGGGGAAAAAAAGTTCAAAAAGGTGGAGGAGGGGAAGGGGGGGGGCCCACATTCGGCGGCTGCGAGCTGGAGCAAGGAGAGGCTCTGAGGAGTATAAAGCAGAAGAGAGCGGCGCCGGCTTAGTGTGGCATAAGATTTATTAGCACTTAAGAAAATTAGTAACTTACTCTGTGGTAAGCATGGACAGGTACAGGGGGTGAACAAGGTCTTCCATCTTCGTCTCATGGGTACAGTATGGTGGCGGAGGGTGGCGGGGTGCCGGTGTATCCACGTGGAGGCTGTTGTGTGGCAGCCTATCAGTCAGTTCAGTGGTACAGCAGCGGCGGTGGAGGACTCTCAGCGAGGCTCCGACTTCCTGCTTCCGGTCTACCCGACGTCACTTCCGCCACCATACTGTACCCAGGAGACAAAGATGGGTGACCTTGTTCCCCCACTGTACCTGTCCATGCTTACCACAGAGTAAGTTACTAATTTTCTTATGTGCTAATATATCTTATGCCACACTAAGCCGGCGCTGCTCTCTTCGGCTTTATACTCCTCAGGATAGAGAAGGATCTGGGGGTTCTAGTGGAAGATAGACTAAGCAATAACATGCAATGTCAAGCTGCAGCTGCCAAAGCCGGCAGAATATTAGCATGCATAAGGAAGGGGATGTATTCCAGAGATAAAACTATAATCCTTCCACTTTATAAAACTCTGGTCCACGACCACACCTGGAGTATTCTGTCCAGTTCTGGTCACCAATCCTCAGGAGGGATGTGCTGGAACTGGAGAGAGTCCAAAGAAGGGCAACTAAACTAATTAGGGGATTGGAGGACCTAAATTATGAGGAGCTTTTACAAGTGCTTATTCTCCTTGGAGAGGAGACACCTGAGAGGGGACATGATAGCGAATTACAAATACCTCAATGGTGACCCACAGCATAGGAATAAACTATTTAGTCTCAAAGGGGTTCAAGAGGACACGTGGCCACACAATGAGATTAGAGGAGAGGCAGTTTAACCTTAAAGCGGAGTTCCGGCCTCGGGGGTCAATTTGAGCTAAAAATACCCCAGGGCTAGTACATTCCACAATGGATAGCCTGTGAACTGCCCCGGGTCACACTTACCTGTAAGAAGAAATACTTACCTTGAAAATTTCTTCTCCAGCGCTGCCATCTCAGGTGTGGGCAGCTGAAGCCGCAGCGTCCCTCTTCGTGTCCTCTTCGTGACGACGGAGTTCCACAATGCACTGCGCCGGCCCCGCTCGTCCCTTCCGGTGCAGGCGCGGCATCCCTGGCATGCCCAGAAGCTCTTTAGCAGTGAATGCCGTGCCTGCACCAGAAGTGACGAGCGGGGCCGGTGCAGGCGCATTGACTCCTGGGAGCGATGGCGTTCAGCTCCCAGGAGTCATCGCAAGCCGGAAGTGACGGCGCTGGCCGCGGCCGCAGAGGGAGGAGGTGGAAGGAAGGTGAGTATATTTTCTTCTATAATAAGGTAAGTGACCAAAAAAAAAAAATCGCCAGTATCCATTTCTTTTTCAGGTTCCCCTTAGCAAGCGGATGGCCCAAAATCGATTTTATCGATTTTGAGGCCGGAACTCCTCTTTAAGCTGTGTAAGGGGCTCTTCACTGTAAGGGCGGTGAGAATGTGGAACTCTCTTCCACAATTGGTGGTAGCTGCGGGGAGTATGGCTACATTTAAAAGACTCTTGGACGTGCATCTCACAGATCACAACATTCAGGGTTATGGGAAATGATCAGGCCACTGACACCCACACACACACACCCACACATCACCTGCACGGGTTGAACTGGGTGGACTGTTGTCTTTATTCATCTACAATGTAACTAAACCAAAAACTTGGCTTCCTAACCAAACCACCCCCTGGCTCCTAGATTGCATGCATTGGCTCCACAATTCTGTGTTTTGTTTGTCCTCTGTTGTGCATAACCTCTTACGCGTTTTGCTCTATGCTCTTTTCCTTTATTCATCCATGGTATGCTTCCATCTAATGAGGTGCTGGTTGTATATTTATCCCATTGAACTTGGAGTGCAGTAATGTGCATCCAACTCACTTTGTATATAATAGATAATTCCCGGCAGTATGAAGAGGTGTCATTGATCGCTGAATTGGCCTCCATACGGTTGTAAGCTTTCATTCTCTGATTGCAATGTAAACAAAATGCCGTCATTATCTAATTGTGATGAGACGTGACTGGAGGAGGGAGGGGGGCCGAGGAAGACAAAGTCATCTCTACGCACTTCAGGTAATCAAGGTCCGCACTAGTAGTGACAAGGGCACTTTCCATTCACAGAGCAGCAAGCAGTGCGCACTAACGGCACGCGCCTCGCCGCGTGCGCTTTCACTCGGGCTAAATGGAAACCTTTTTTGTGTGATGGCTTTAAATAGCTATAATGAAGACACCTGACTCTCAGCAGCTGCAAATCTGCCACTTAAGCTGGGAAATTGCCCATCATTTTACCCGGCTCGTTCTACGCCGCGCACTTTTGGGAGATTAGATCTTAACCACTTGCCGACCGCCGCAAGTACATATACTGTGGCGGTCAGCCCCTCACAGGCAAAGTGACGTACTGGGTACGTCACTAGCCTGTGAGGCTCTGGGGAGCTAGCGCGCACCGCCGGAGGCGTGCTCCCGCTCCCGCGCGGTCACGGACCCCCCCCCCGCGTGTGTGACCGACGGACCCGATGTCACTTGCAATTGTCGGGTGGAGAGGGAGAAAGGCAGGCGGCTGATGTAAACAAAGCCGCCTGTCATTCTCCCCGGTGTAGGAATAGTGATTATACGGTTCTACTATGTAGGACCGTTGATCACTGTTCCTACACCTCAAGCCACAGCCAATCACAGTTAGAATCACGCCCCTAGGGATACACACCACCCCTCCCTCTCAAAAAAAAGTTAACCCCTTCACTACCAGTGTCATTTTTACAGTAACAGTGCATATTTATAGCACTGATTACTGCAGTAATGTCACTGGTAACCCCAAAAGTGTCAAAAATGTCAGTCAAGGGTCCGATCTGTCCGCCGCAATGTCGCAGTACCGCAAAAAAAATCGCAGATCGCCGCCATTACGCGTAAAAAAAAAAAAACACCAAAAATGACAAAAATCTTTCCCTTTGTTAGTAAACGCGATAACTTTTGCGCAAACCAATCAAAATACGCTTTTTGTGATTTTTTTTACCAAACATATGTAGCATAAAACAAATTGGCCGAAAATGTTAAAAAATTTAGATTTTTACATTTTTTTGGGGGGAATTTCCTATAAAAAATGTGAAAAATATTGTTATTTTTGCAAAATTGACGCTCTTTTTTTGTTTATAGCGCATGATCAAAAAATCGCACAGGTGATCAAATACCACCAAAAGAAAGCTCTGTTTGTGCGAAAAAAAGGACGTCAAATTCATTTAGGTACAGCGTCGCACAACCGTGCAATTGTCCGTTAAAGTCACGCAGTGCCGAATCGCAAAATACTCCCTGGTCAGGAAGGGGGTAAAATCTTCCGGGGCTTAAGTGGTTAAAGAAAAAGAAAAAACTTCCGACTCATTTCCCAGGGAGGATGATACGATTGGGGAACGTGCTTCAGAATTTCTTCACCTTCAGTCTTGCACAGTTGTCTCCGTCTCCTCTCCTGGACCCAAATGATGCACTCTGATTTTACTGCATACTGTGAGCCTCTTACAATCTGCATTTCCTTTAACCGGTTGCCGACCACACGGCGGCAGAGAGGCCCTCCCAGGCAAACTGACGTAGGTCTACGTCAGTTGCCATAGGTGTGCGCAGCCTATTGCATTAGGGTGCGCACCCCCAAAGTTTCAATACACATGCATATGTTTGCCTACATGTATATGGCCCCGGGACTCTCCCTGCTGGCACAAGTGAAATAGAAGTGCGTAGGCACTTCTCTTATGGCAGAGCAAGTCAGAGGGAGATCTTTCCCATCTCCTCACTTGCAAATAGAGTGATAATGCTAATGTACCCTAGGTGATTAGGGTGTGCCCAGGCACACCTGGCACACCCTGTGCGCACGCCTATGTCAGTTGCACGCCTGCAGCTAGGGGGCAAGCGCGCACCGCCGGCGGTGCGCTCCCGTCCCCACTCGTCAGCGGGGACTCTGATGCACAGGGCCGGCAGCTCCGATTTCCGTCTGACACCCGCGATCGCTCCTCGCTGAGAGAGAAGAATGGTCAGATGTTGTAAACACAGCTGACCTTTCTTCTCCCTGGAATGATCACAGAGCTCCTGTGATCCTTCTATATAGGATCACAGGTCTCTATGGTCATTCCACAAGCCACGCCCCCCACAGTTAGAAACACTCCCCTAGGTACACATTTAACCCCTTGATCACCCACAGTGTTAACCCCTTCCCTGCTAGTGTCATTAGTACAGTAACAGTGCATATTTTTAGTACTGATTACTGTAGTAATGTCACTGGTCCCCTCAAAAGTGTCAAAAATGTCAGTTAGGGGTCCGATCTGTCCGCCGCAATGTCGCAGTCATGCAAAAAATGGCAGATCGCCGCCATTACTAGTAAAAAAAAAAAAAAGAATAAAAATGCCATAAATCTTTAGTTAGTAGATGCGATAACTTTTGCGCAAACCAATCAATACGCTTATTGCGATTTTTTTTAAACCAAAATTATGTAGCAGAAAACAAATTTGCCTAAAATGTTAAAAAATCTAGATTTTTACATTTTTTTTTTTTTTTTTTTGGGGAATGTTATGTAGCAGAATGTGAAAAATATTGTTTCTTTTTCAGAATTGTCGCTCTTTTTTTGTTTATAGCGCAAAAAAATAAAAATCGCACAGGTGATCAAATACCACCAAAAGAAAGCTCGGTTTGAGAGAAAAAAAGGACGTCAATTATATTTGGGTACAGCGTCGCACAACCGCGCAATTGTCCGTTCTAATAACGCAGTGCCGAATCACAAAAAATGGCCTGGTCATTAAGGGGCAAATCCTTCCGGTCCAGAAGTGGAAGTGCTTAGGGGTGGTGCCGAGTGAGGGACATCGGCGGCCCTTGCACCGAATGAAGAAATTATCGCCTCACTTCTATATTTGAATATCACAGCTTTATATGACTGGCTGCAGCTTCTAATGCACATTGTGAGAAGCTCACAGTGTGCGGTGAAATCAGAGGAAGACATTTCAGTCCAGAAGAGGAGCCGCTACAACTGTGCAAGACAGAAGGGGAAGGCCGGAGTTCAGCTTTAAAACAATTCATATTTATACTTTGAATATACGATATACCTGGTATATAAATTTATACTTTGTAATGATTAGATGACGAACGATCACCTTAAAATCTGTAAACAAGGATTTTATGACACGCCGAGCTAACATACAGCTCTGAGGAAGATGCAATAATGATGTACATGAAAATGTCTATTATAGTCGAAGACAATACAAATCTGATATTACAGAGGTGAGTCACTTTTTCCTGTCCCGCAGCGCCCCCTGCTGTGTGATCCCAGTATGACAGTGAGGACCAAACAGAGCGTCTTCATAGAGAAATGCACAGCTGGACGGATTCACCTTGTGTGAATGGCCCCTTTCACACTGAGGAGTTATTCAAATGCTTTTGCTTTAAAAAAAAAAAAAGCACCTGAAAAGCTCAGTTAAATGCTTCTCTTTAAAATCAACGAACGCTTTCACACTGGGGCGGTGCCTTTGCAGTGCAGTTAAAAAAAATCCTGCTTGCAGCATGTTTGGGAGATGAAAAAAAAAGCGCAACAAAAACGCTCCTCCCCATTGAGATGAATGGGAAGTGCCTCAAAAACGCCCCACAGCATTTTTTGAGTCACGTGTCCTTTAACCACTTGCCGACCAGCCCGCCATTGATTAACGGCGGAAGGTCGGCGGGTTCCTGCGAATCATCATACCTGTACGGCGGTTCGCGGGGGTGCCCCTGGGGGGGGAGCGCGCACCCCCATTCGTCAGCAAGGGAAGCCGATTCACAGAGCCGGCGGCCATGATTGCCACGAACGATCCCTGTGAAGAGAGAACGGCGGTCTGCTGATGTAACCACAGCAGACCGTTGTTCTCTCAGGAATCAATACAGAGCACCTCCTATTTAGGATCACAGGTCTCTGTGTTGATTCCACAAACCCATCCCCCTCACAGTTGGAAAACACTCCCTTAGGATCACATTTAACCCTTTGATCACCCCCTGGGTTAACCCCTTCCCTGCCAGTGTCATTATTACAGTAACAGAGCATATTTTTAGCACTGATTGCTTACTGTAGTAATGTCACTGGTCCCCCCAAAAGTGCTAAAAATGTCAGTTAGGTGTCCGATTCTGTCCGCCGCAATGTCGCAGTCCCGCTAAAAAACGCAGATAGACTATAGCATCTTCCCACTAAAAAAAAAACAATATCCTGCTTCTTAATCAGAGTTCTTCTTTAATTTTTTGTTTTGGTATGTCTTTTAACTACTTGCCGATCACCCACCGCAGATATAGAGTCCGTTCGCAGGAGAGCTCCTGGGGGCACGCGCGCCCCCCCCCCCCCCCATTAGGCAGCGGGGATGGCAATCCACAGGACTCGATCGCTCCCCGTGGAGAGAGAACATCCTCTCTGGAATGAACACATCAGTGCCTGTGTTCCTCCTGTTTAGAAACACAGGTCTCTGTGTTGATTCCACAGGCCCTTCCCCCACACAGTTAGAAAACACTCCCCTAGGCTCACAAATAATCCTTTGATCGGCCCTGGGTTAACACCTTCCCTGCCAGTGTCATTATTACATACTTTTAGCACTGATTACTGTAGTAATGTCACTGGTCCCCCCAAAAGTGTCAAAAATGTCAGTTAGGGGTCCGATCTGTCCGCTGCAATGTCACAGTCCTGCTAAAAATTGCAGATCGCCGCCATTACTAGTTAAAAGAAAAAAAAACAATATAAACTACATAAATCTTTCCCTTAGTTAGTAAACGCAATACCTTTTGCGCAAACCAATCAAAATACGCTTATTGCGATTTTTTTTACCAAAAATATGTAGCAGAAAACAAATTGGCCTAAAATGTTAAAAAATTTTGATTTTTACTTTTTTTTTTGAGAATTTCATATTAAAAAATGTGAAAAATATTGTTATTTTTTTCAAAATTGTCACTATTTTTTTTGTTTATAGCGCAAAAAATAAAAATCACACATGTGATCAAATACCACCAAAAGAAAGCTCTGTTTGTGGGAAAAAAAGGACATCAATCTAATTTGGGTACAGCGTCGCATGACCGCGCAATTGTCCATTAAATTCACGCAGTGCCAAATCGCAAAATATGGCCTGGTCAGGAAGGGGGTAAAACCTTCCGGTCATAAAGCGGTTAAAAATACGCTCATTGAGAATTTTTTTGTCAAAGACATGTAGCTAAATACATTTTGGCCCAAATATATGACAAAAATTGATAATATTGGATATTTTTTAACTGTCAAAGTAGAAAAATATTGTTATTTTTTAAAAATTTTCGCATTTTTTTATTAATATCGCAAAAAATAAAAATCGCACAGGTGATCAAATACCACCAAAAGAAAGCTCTGTTTGTGGGAAAAAAAGGACGTAAATTTCGTTTAGGTACGGCGTTGCATGACCGCGCAATTGTCAGTTAAAGTCACACAGTGCTGAAAAGTGGCCTGGACGTAAGACAGCAAAATCCTCCGGTGGTAAAGTGGTTAAAGACCACAACATAAAGGGGTATTCAATGTATGTTTAACAGCAAACACACAACACGCATCATATGTTGAATTGGATGGACTGATGTCTTTTTTCAACCTCACAAACTATGTAACTATGTAACACTTTAATGGCTGTAACGGCAGGGCATTCACACTCTTGTCAAATTCCGGAGGTGGCCGTTAGCATTTTCTTCTATAGCAGGCAACCTTTGTCCTGTTCAACACAAAAGATATCTACAAAGGGAACATACCATATATCGGTACCACTATAATACCCACGGTTCACTTATTCCACTCACTAACTGATTAATTAAAGATGGGCTCTATGGCAAAATTAAGCATATACCAAAGAACGACAGGACCAAGAGACAGAACTGTCAAAGAACCATCGTGTTGAACCTCAGGAGTATAGTTGACTGTCACTAAATAATGAAATAGAGTCAAAAACTGAAAAATGCACTTTTCTTTTTTTTTTTTTACTCAACTTTATTATTTGGTGACGGTCAACTGTACCCCTGAGGCTCAAGCATTGTCCTGTTCCTAGTGCTAAGCTCAACTAAGGGAACCAGGACCTCTAGGTGTTCCCCACCTGGGCAACCCCACTTGCTTTGAAGACTACATTGCGTTCCAGGAGGGCCCTACCAACTCCTAGGGGGCCAGACCCAAATTCTCCTTCTTCTTCCTACTAACTCCATGCACAAACTTTACTAACTCTTCTAAAACTCTACTATATGCTAGGTTCTAAGTGCTAAGCCCAACTAAGAGAACCAGGACCTTCAGACGTTCCCCAATTGGGCAACGCCACTTGCTTTGAAAACTACATTGCGTTCCAGGAGGGCCCTACCAAGTCCAAGGGGGCCAGACCCAAATTCTCCTTCTTCTTCCTACTAACTCCATGCACAAACTTTACTAATTCTTCTAAAACTTTACTATATGCTAGGTTCTAAGTGATAAGCCCAACTAAGAGAACCAGGACCTTCAAACGTTCCCCAATTGGGTAACGCTACTTGCTTTGATGACTACATGGCTTCCAGGAGTACCCCACCAAGTCCCATGGGGCCAGACCCAAATTCTTCTTTTTTTTTACTAACTCTATCTCTATCTATGTATCCTAGCATTGGAGGATGCTAGACAGCTTCTTTGAAAAGCCACTTGCGTCTAAACAATGAAGGATGCTAGTTGACTTCCTTAACCACTTGCTGACCGCCGCACGACTATTTATGGCGGCGGTCAGCCCCTCACAGGCAAAGCGACGTAGGGCTACTTCGCTAGCCTGTGAGGCTCTGGGGAGCGAGCGCGCACCGCCGGAGGCGCGCTCCCGTGCCGTCACGGACTCTCCCGCGCGTGTTCCCGGCGGACCCGATGTCCGCCGGGCACTTGCGATCGTCTGTTGCACCGGGAGAAAGGCAGGCGGCTAATGTAAACACAGCCGCCTGTCATTCTCCCCTGTGTAAGAGTGGTGATCATACGGTTCTACTATGTAGGATCGTTGATCACTGTTCTTGCACATCAAGCCACAGACAATCACAGTTAGAAACACGCCCCTAGGGACTCACTTAACCCCTCCCTCTCAAAAAAAGTTAACCCCTTCACTGCCAGTGTCATTTTTACAGTAACAGGGCATATGTATAGCACTGATTACTGTAGTAATGTCACTGGTAACCCCAAAAGTGTCAAAAATGTCAGTCAAGGGTCCGATCTGTCCGCCCAAATGTCGCAGTTCGCCGCCATTACGCGTTAAAAAAAAAAAAAAAAAAAAAATGACAAAAATCTTTCCCTTTGTTAGTAAACGCAATAACTTTTGCGCAAACCAATCAAAAATACGCTTTTTGCGATTTTTTTTACCAAACATATGGTTAAAAAAAATTGGCCTAAAATGTTAAAACATTTTGATTTTTACATATTTTTTGGGGGGAATTTCATATAAAAAATGTGAAAATATTGTTATTTTTGCAAAATTGACGCTCTTTTTTTGTTTATAGCTCATGATCAAAAAATCACACAGGTGATCAAATACCACCAAAAGAAAGCTCTGTTTGTGGGAAAAAAAGGACGTCAAATTCGTTCAGGTACAGCGTCGCACGACCGCGCAATTGTCCGTTAAAATCACACAGCGCCGAATCGCAAAAAGTGGCCCAGACGTAAGACAGCAAAATGCTCTAGTGGTAAAGTGGTTAAGGAAGTCAAATAGCATCCTTCATTGTTTAGACACAGGTGGCTTTTCAAAGAAGCTGTCTAGCATCCTCCAATGCTAAGATGCAGGCAGCCTTTTAAGGAAGTCGACTAGCATCCTCCATTGGCAGCTCCCCAAGGGTCTTCTTTGGGGAGCTGCCTGAATTCTTGCAATGGAGGACGCCAGACATCTTCCTTAAGAAACTACCTGCATTCTAGCAATGAAGGACACTAGGTGAGTTCCTTGAGAAGCCATCTACGTCTTAGCAATGGGCCCATTAATGCTGCCATGCTGTACGTATGTAGACTTCACCTAAACATCACCTGCATAGAGCCGGCCTCTGACTACTTCTTGTACTTTCTTATGGTCATGTGAATGTACCCAAAATGACCAAACCAAACTGGACAATACTCAATTAGATCAGCCATGTCTATTTTTCACAGCAGTGTCCTAAACTCATCCCAAAACCTTCTCATGGTTTGGTTTGGACCAAAAGTTGTTTTTTAACACATGCAGAGACCAGCTTACTAGCATGGGGGGGAACAAAGCATCAATGAGAGAGAGTTGAGTTTATAAGAAATGGAGATAAAAGTGGAGAATGATTGCTCATCTGTGGGCTCCTCCAGGAAAAAATATTTTCCTAATTAAAATACCGAGCTGATTATTCTCTCAGTCCGATAGTCACAACCAGACTGGAGAGTCTCAGAGGCATTTTGAAAAGCACGAAGAAAGTTTTAATGGTATTGGTGACCCCAATTTGTGAGACATCACACGGCATTTAGATGTGCCACTCCGCCAGGAAACGACAAAGACACTTTTCATCATTTTTACAATGAAAAAGTCAACCATAACAAAATGTTTCTACGTTTTTTTAATTAAGTCTGGAAACTGCAAACTTCCAAAGAAAAAGTTACTTGTGCTTGTTTTAAGTTGTGAACGGTAATCATGGTGTACGTTCTGCTATGGTGGCTGGCGTCACGCAGGCTGCAGCAGGCTCAGGTATCCCTTTTACCTTTTCCATGTGTGGTTGCTGGTGTCACCAGATTTCAGGCGTACCGCTCAGCAGTGCAGATGTTCAGAAAGCCATTTTAAAGAAGGGCTGACACAATCAAGCAGAAGGAAACTTTCAGACAAGCCCAGGGGTGTAACTACAGGGGTTGCAGGGGTTGCAATTGCAACCAGGCCCCATGCTCCAGGGGGCCTGTGCGGCTCCACTGTACACCTGGATAGGAGGGACGGTGGGGGCAGCATGTAGAGAAATCACTGTCCTCCTTTTTCCTCCTGTAGCTGCAGGAGAAGAATGGAGGAGATTGGTTCCTCTGTATGTTGCCCCCGCCACTCCTCCTATCCGGTTGACTTGTGTTCTGCTGTCTCTGGGCCCCTGTGTGCTCCCCTGGTCCCCCCCTCCCCCCAATGTGCTCCCTCCCCTCTCCTGCCAGCTGCTGCAGGGGATGTGTCACAATAGAGAACCAGGAAGGGGACAGTAAATATGTAATTTACCAGCTCCTTCCTTTTATGAATGGACAGAGTCATAGTCAGTGACATTGTAAAAAAATAAAATAAAATGATAAAAAAATAATACAATTAAATTCCAAAAAATAAAAAATACTGACACCAGTGGGTGAACTTCCAGAATCGCAAAGGTCACATATGCGACCGGACCCTGGCAGTCCACCACCGTGGGGAGGACCCAAGATGGCAGGAAGGGGGCCCACTGCAGAACTTGTGAAAGGGTCCCACTGCGGCACCGTAATAAAGGGCCCCGCAATGAGAGTAAAGGGCCCCAGGATCAGCGGGAAGAGCCCCAGGCTTGAAGGGAAGGGCCCCGGCCAGAGGTCCGGGGGGCCCTTCATGGTTTCTTGCACCGGGCCCTGAAGGTTCTAGTTACGCCTCTGGACAAGCCCATTGGCTCTGGTGAAGCAGCTCACATACAACATGGCTTCCCGCGATGGCTACCCAGAAGTGACTCAAACTATAGAAGTATAGAGAGGAGCGCCAAACCAAAAAATGGGAGAGTCCAAGATACTTTTACATTTACATCTAAGCTAATTCACAAGGACACGCAATTTTTACCTGGGCATGCTGTATGGTCGTATCCGCATACAGATGCATGGGCACGGGCACCTAATTCCAATATTGGCGCAAAGAGGTCTATATAAGGGATAGAGCTAAGCTAGAAAATTAGATTATAAAACCGTGCTAGCATCATATAAACATATATATAACAGTCCAAATAAAGTATATAGTAATCAATGTAAAGTGCTCTGGTGCTCAAATCTTCTTAAAAGTGCTGAAGTGCTCCACATAAATTCATTCAGTGATGTGACACACCCCCCCTTTTATGCTCCTCCTTACCAGAAACAATGGACGCCCAACTTTTCAGGCTGGGAGTCAAACAGGCTTGATTTAAATAGGACTGATGGATCATAAGGAACAGATCAAGAACTCCCTGTAGCCTCTAAGATGTTCCAGTAATCCTGAAATGTGGAACAAAGAGAAGGAGTGAAGTATGGTAGGGTTGCAGTTTATTGGTGCAATAAAAACATACTTACAAAATGGTAGCAGTAAAACAACATGTAACCAGCAATAAACTTCTGCGAACGCCATAACCACCATGCGTTCCACAGCAACCGGAAGTGACGTCATTACAACTCGATACCGGAAATTACGTCAATGCGTTTCGCCCTCCCGCCAAGGTCCTTGATGATGCCCTGTGAAAGGGTGAAATGCATTGACGTAATTTCTGCTATTGAGTTGTAACGACGTCACTTACGGTTGCCATTGAATACATGGTGGTTACTGTGTTTGCAGAAGCTTATTGCCGTTTAGTGCCGTTATAGTGGTCTGAGCACTGACAGGCTGACCCCCCACCCCTTCAACCTCTGCAGCAATGCTGGCAGCACTCATATGTCTATTTCCCAAAGACATACTCTGGATATGGCGCTGAGCACGTGCACTCAACTACTTTGGTCTACCATGGCGAGGCCTGTTCTGAGTGGAACCTGTCCTGTTAAACCGCTGTATGGTCTTGGCCACCATGCTGCAGCTCAGTTTCAGGGTCTTGGCAATCTTCTTATAGCCTAGGCCATCTTTATGTAGAGCAACAATTCTTTTTTTCAGATCCTCAGAGAGTTCTTTGCCATGAGGTGCTATGTTGAACTTCCAGTGACCAGTATGAGAGAGTGAGAGCGATAACACCAAATTTAACACACCTGCTCCCCATTCACACCTTAGACCTTGTAACACTAATGAGTGACATGACACCAGGGGATGGAAAATGGCTAACTGGGCCCAATTTGGACATTGTCACTTAGGGGTGTACTCACTTTTGTTGCCAGCGGTTTAGACATTAATGGCTGTGTGTTGAGTTATTTTGAGGGGACAGTAAATTTACACTGTTATACAAGCTGTACACTCACTACTTTACATTGTAGCAAAGTGTCATCTCTTCAGTGTTGTCACATAAAACGATATAATAAAATATTTACAGAAATTTGAGGGGTGTACTTACTTTTGTGAGATACTGTATGTTTATATGATGCTAGTGCTATTTTATTTCTTTCATGTGTACAAGTAATTCACGCTTGGTGCACAGCTGCTGCTAATCATTTTCTTCCTTTTTTTTCACTTAATTTTTTACCATTTATTTTTTATATAGAAAATTAGATTGATATTTTTTTTACTGTTAACCCTGTGACATGAACCTGACTGCAGGTTGCCTCTGCTGATTCCTGGTTTATATATCAAAATAGTGCAGCGCTAGGAACATTGAAATAAATCATACATAAAAAGGCTAAAAACTGTAGTATGGTTAATCACTCAACCAAACCCAAGTGTGCATAGAAACATGAGTCCATTATATTAAAAAAGACAATCAACTTGCAAGGATGGTAGAGAGTCCAATGCAGAATAGAAATCCCAAGGTGCGGAGAGCAGAGTTGGAAAGACACCCAAATGTGTGAATAAGGTGGCTGCTTACCGCAACTAGTGGGCCTCCAAATTAATGGATAAGCCACTTAGGCGTGAAGTGTTAGCCCTAATGGGATGGACTTTCTCCTCCACTTCAGTGGACCAGGATCAATTCCGTGTGTTCCTATACCCCGCTCAGTCACAAGGCAGATATGACTCCAATATGTATGGCAGTATGCAAGGAATGAAGGAAATCATAGCGTAATCCCGTCATACAATTAAATAGGTTTTATTAAAGTTCTACTTACATTGTGGCAGACATGTATGTGCAGACAATATACAATAGCGGCGTCCCGCTAGGATAAAACACGAGCCGGCGTCTTGGGGGCGTGACAGGCGCGATGTCCGGAACCTCCCGACCGGTTTCGTCAGAGTGACGTCGTCAGGGGCGTGGTTACCGGACATCGCGGTCACGCCTGGTAAATACCCCATATGCTCATCACTTCCGGATAATCCTCCAATTAAAGAAGAAGAAGGGCGGAAGTGACGCATCCGCTGTTTGGCCGTTGAGGGCGGAAATGATGATCTAGATGTTCACAAGGGACAGGGTTGGAACACTCTGTCCTCTTTCGTTCTAACATAAATATAATAGAATATTAAATGAGCCACTATGTTAATTATACAAACAGCGGCCCAAAAACAAAAACAAGCAGTATAGAAAAAACGGCAATATAGAGAGAATAGCCACCAATTGTGCATAGCGCCATCTTGTGGCCAAAAA
Source organism: Pelophylax lessonae (assembly GCF_965119305.1). Classification (NCBI taxonomy): domain Eukaryota; kingdom Metazoa; phylum Chordata; class Amphibia; order Anura; family Ranidae; genus Pelophylax; species Pelophylax lessonae. The sequence continues at coordinate 8,599,096 of NC_138777.1, read as the reverse complement.
TTATATTGCGGTCAAAAAAAGATCCCTAATTGAGATAAAAAAGAGGAACGAGGGCCAAAAAGCGGATTGCAACACCTTTCCCTTTAACAGATGACCTCTTACTCATAGCCTTACATGTATCATAATACTCATAACAATAAAAAGTTATTAAAAACAGTGAAAAAGGCCATTAATTAAAAATACATTTAGCAGATAGTGATATATGGCTAAAAATACATATAAAACCAGAAAATATCAAAATAAAGCTTGAAAAATAGTGCAATTCCTAGAACTGCAAAAATTAAGATAAATGGGACTTGATGACATATCTATCCATTTCCCGCATCAACCTCATTAGCTGTTATTGATGAAACAGTTAATGTCCCATTCGACGTTAAGGCCAAAGGGGACATAGGATTTTAAAATGTAAATCCATCGTGTTTCAGCACGGGATAATTCCCTTTTGGCATTAGCTCCTCGCCAATTTGGAGCAAATTGATCAAATGCCACAAACAGCGTGTTGCGGGGGTCTTTATGTCGACAGAAGTCGAAATGTTTCGACACACTGTGGCCAGGAAAACCTTTGCGGATATTGGCCACATGTTCTCCCATGCGTATTTGCATGGTCCGCAGAGTTCGTCCAATGTACTGCTTCCCACATTTACATTGGAGTAGATAAACTACATTTTGTGTTGAACAAGTGATGAAGGAATTAATCGGGTATTCTCTCCCAGTGACCTAATTTTCTCTATCCTCCTACCCTTGAACGCATTTAGAGCACAGATATTGCATCTCTTGCAGGGATAGAACCCTTTAAGTTCTGGGAAAAATCTGGGTTTCTGTGGTTTCTCGATAACATTATGGGCCACCTGGTGTCGTAGCGATGGGGCACCTCTAAAAATAACATTAGGCCGGTCTGGGAGAACTGGACCCAGTACTCTGTCATTTTTAATGACGGACCAATGTTTTTGCATAATTTTTTTGACCTCATAATGTTGGATACTGAACGAGGTGACAAAACAGTTTTTAAACGGTTGATTGTCATTGGTTCTTGTGCGAGGGGCTAATAAATTCGACCTATCCATATCAGCCACCTCCCTAATGGTCTTATCTAAGGAGTCGGCATGATATCCCCTATCCAAAAACTTGCTTTTGAGCTGTGAGGCTTGTGAAAGGAAGCTGTCAAGGTGGGTACAATTACGCCGTAGCCTCATAAATTGTCCTTTGGGGACGGCTTGTAACCACGATTTATGGTGACAGCTATCCACTGGGATAAAGCTGTTTCGGTCGGTCTGTTTAAAGAAGGTGGAAGTAACCAACCTGTCCTCTTCCACAGACAAACTCAAGTCCAAGAAACTGATATTGGTAGTGCTACTGGTACAATCCAGTTTTATACCTCTGTCGTTCTCATTTAGTGTAGACATGAATAGATCAAGGGAACACTGATCACCATCCCATAGGAGGAGGATGTCGTCTATGTACCTCCTCCACAGCACCAGCTGGGGTGGTCGGTCCTTATAGACGACATCCTCCTCCCACCTGGCCATAAATAAATTGGCCAGGCTGGGGGCAAATTTTGCCCCCATAGCCACACCGCGGCACTGTAAAAAATAGGTGTCATTAAACCAAAAAAAATTGTGCGTCATTGCAAAACTCAAAATCTCCAAGATGAACTCAATCTGCTCTTTATCTAACCCACTGAGGGTATTCAGATAATATTGTACCGCCTCATATCCCAATTGATGTGGGATGTTCGTGTACAGGGACATGACGTCAGCCGTGGCCACGATCATACCTTCCTTCCATGTGACGTCCTTAATGATGTTGAGGACATGTGTCGTGTCCTTGAGATAGGAAGGCATTTGTGATACCAGTGGTTGGAGAAAGGCATCAACATACCTCCCAATGCGAGAGCATAAGGAGTCTATCCCACTAATGATGGGACGACCGGGGGGTTTAATGGGATTTTTGTGTACTTTAGGGAGAAAGTACATAACTGGCAAACGGGGAGCCAGAGGGACAAGAAACAATTTTTCCTTTTCTTTAAGAATGCCTTTATCAAAGGCTTGATTTACTAGAATCTGAAGCTCTTTTTTGTATTTTACTGTAGGATTCCTATTAAGAATCTGGTAAGTGTCCCTATCGCTCAAAATGTTGTTCATCTCAAGGACATAGTCATCCTTGTCCAGAACAACAATACCGCCGCCTTTGTCGGCCGGACGAATGACTATGTCCTTGTGTTCACACAGTGTCTGTAGCCCAATTTGCAGGGAATTGTTAGTCGGTGGCTTCCTTATCTTAATCTTTTCCAAGTCTCCTAGTACCAGTTCTTTGAAGACCCGAACAGAAGAGGAGACTTTTCCAGATGGATTGAATAGAGAGGCGTTGGCGAGGGAAGTATGTGTATACTTGTTGGTATTATTAGAAATGGTTCTACTGGGATTGGATAATATATATCTTTGTATATTCAACTTTCTAATATATTTTTGGACATCAATGAAGGTGTCAAACTTGTTGATTGTCTTTGGAGGTGCAAACTTCAATCCCCGGTTTAGCACGGATTGTTCCTCTTTAGTGAAAGAGGCTTTAGAAAGGTTGAATATACCCCCATCATTTATAGTCGCCTTCTTTTTTGCCCTCGCCTTCCGCCCCCCTCTGGTCCCTCTCTTTGTTCGATATCCCTTTGGATGTTTTGATAGTCTCTGGGAAAATCCCCTTGGTATTGGTTCATATTAGATGGTGGGGGTGGACGAAAATTACGTGGTGAATCGAATTGTTCGTATTCTGACCCAAAACGATCCCTGTTATCATTCCACCCTCTCGGTTCATTCCTAGGATGACGGGTGATGACCCTGTTATCATTAGGGGAATCCCATCCACCATTATCCAGAGGAGTGAACCTATTAAAGGTAGGTACACTACCTCCAGGTCTTGGTGTATAGGGGGCATCATGATAATCATATTGTGATGGCCCCCGTCTGTTATTAGGCAAAAGTTTTTGCTGATTGGCAAAATAAGGCCTATTATTATTCCTATTATTGTTGTTATAATTATTAGACCCTCTGTTGGATGGAACACCTGGGGGGAATTTTTTGATATTATGTCCCTTCCCGCCAATAATGGGCTTATTATTAAACCCTCTAGAAAAAGCTTGGCCATTGGGTAATGAGGTGGTGGCTGTCACAGTGTCCATGGACATGATCATCCCACATCAATTGGGATATGAGGCGGTACAATATTATCTGAATACCCTCAGTGGGTTAGATAAAGAGCAGATTGAGTTCATCTTGGAGATTTTGAGTTTTGCAATGACGCACAATTTTTTTTGGTTTAATGACACCTATTTTTTACAGTGCCGCGGTGTGGCTATGGGGGCAAAATTTGCCCCCAGCCTGGCCAATTTATTTATGGCCAGGTGGGAGGAGGATGTCGTCTATAAGGACCGACCACCCCAGCTGGTGCTGTGGAGGAGGTACATAGACGACATCCTCCTCCTATGGGATGGTGATCAGTGTTCCCTTGATCTATTCATGTCTACACTAAATGAGAACGACAGAGGTATAAAACTGGATTGTACCAGTAGCACTACCAATATCAGTTTCTTGGACTTGAGTTTGTCTGTGGAAGAGGACAGGTTGGTTACTTCCACCTTCTTTAAACAGACCGACCGAAACAGCTTTATCCCAGTGGATAGCTGTCACCATAAATCGTGGTTACAAGCCGTCCCCAAAGGACAATTTATGAGGCTACGGCGTAATTGTACCCACCTTGACAGCTTCCTTTCACAAGCCTCACAGCTCAAAAGCAAGTTTTTGGATAGGGGATATCATGCCGACTCCTTAGATAAGACCATTAGGGAGGTGGCTGATATGGATAGATCGAATTTATTAGCCCCTCGCACAAGAACCAATGACAATCAACCGTTTAAAAACTGTTTTGTCACCTCGTTCAGTATCCAACATTATGAGGTCAAAAAAATTATGCAAAAACATTGGTCCGTCATTAAAAATGACAGAGTACTGGGTCCAGTTCTCCCAGACCGGCCTAATGTTATTTTTAGAGGTGCCCCATCGCTACGACACCAGGTGGCCCATAATGTTATCGAGAAACCACAGAAACCCAGGTTTTTCCCAGAACTTAAAGGGTTCTATCCCTGCAAGAGATGCAATATCTGTGCTCTAAATGCGTTCAAGGGTAGGAGGATAGAGAAAATTAGGTCTCAGGTCACTGGGAGAGAATACCCGATTAATTCCTTCATCACTTGTTCAACACAAAATGTAGTTTATCTACTCCAATGTAAATGTGGGAAGCAGTACATTGGACGAACTCTGCGGACCATGCAAATACGCATGGGAGAACATGTGGCCAATATCCGCAAAGGTTTTCCTGGCCACAGTGTGTCGAAACATTTCGACTTCTGTCGACATAAAGACCCCCGCAACACGCTGTTTGTGGCATTTGATCAATTTGCTCCAAATTGGCGAGGAGCTAATGCCAAAAGGGAATTATCCCGTGCTGAAACACAATGGATTTACATTTTAAAATCCTATGTCCCCTTTGGCCTTAACGTCGAATGGGACATTAACTGTTTCATCAATAACAGCTAATGAGGTTGATGCGGGAAATGGATAGATATGTCATCAAGTCCCATTTATCTTAATTTTTGCAGTTCTAGGAATTGCACTATTTTTCAAGCTTTATTTTGATATTTTCTGGTTTTATATGTATTTTTAGCCATATATCACTATCTGCTAAATGTATTTTTAATTAATGGCCTTTTTCACTGTTTTTAATAACTTTTTATTGTTATGAGTATTATGATACATGTAAGGCTATGAGTAAGAGGTCATCTGTTAAAGGGAAAGGTGTTGCAATCCGCTTTTTGGCCCTCGTTCCTCTTTTTTATCTCAATTAGGGATCTTTTTTTGACCGCAATATAATTTTTGGCCACAAGATGGCGCTATGCACAATTGGTGGCTATTCTCTCTATATTGCCGTTTTTTCTATACTGCTTGTTTTTGTTTTTGGGCCGCTGTTTGTATAATTAACATAGTGGCTCATTTAATATTCTATTATATTTATGTTAGAACGAAAGAGGACAGAGTGTTCCAACCCTGTCCCTTGTGAACATCTAGATCATCATTTCCGCCCTCAACGGCCAAACAGCAGATGCGTCACTTCCGCCCTTCTTCTTCTTTAATTGGAGGATTATCCGGAAGTGATGAGCATATGGGGTATTTACCAGGCGTGACCGCGATGTCCGGTAACCACGCCCCTGACGACGTCACTCTGACGAAACCGGTCGGGAGGTTCCGGACATCGCGCCTGTCACGCCCCCAAGACGCCGGCTCGTGTTTTATCCTAGCGGGACGCCGCTATTGTATATTGTCTGCACGTACATGTCTGCCACAATGTAAGTAGAACTTTAATAAAACCTATTTAATTGTATGACGGGATTACGCTATGATTTCCTTCATTCCTTGCATACTGCCATACATATTGGAGTCATATCTGCCTTGTGACTGAGCGGGGTATAGGAACACACGGAATTGATCCTGGTCCACTGAAGTGGAGGAGAAAGTCCATCCCATTAGGGCTAACACTTCACGCCTAAGTGGCTTATCCATTAATTTGGAGGCCCACTAGTTGCGGTAAGCAGCCACCTTATTCACACATTTGGGTGTCTTTCCAACTCTGCTCTCCGCACCTTGGGATTTCTATTCTGCATTGGACTCTCTACCATCCTTGCAAGTTGATTGTCTTTTTTAATATAATGGACTCATGTTTCTATGCACACTTGGGTTTGGTTGAGTGATTAACCATACTACAGTTTTTAGCCTTTTTATGTATGATTTATTTCAATGTTCCTAGCGCTGCACTATTTTGATGTATATTTGAGTGGGATTTCTATAAGTCCAGTGTTCTAGCTGCTAGCCTGTTCATGTCATTATATACGATCAGTTTGTCATCTCTATTTGTTATTTAGCGCAGGATTTCCCCCTTGATTTTATTTGATTCCTGGTTTGACCTCAGCTAGTTCCTGACCATGTGTCATTCGTCATTATCTGAGTCACCTGCTGGTGGCACTGTTGTTTCTGAAATCAAAGAGTGCAGTTCCAGTGGCCACCAGCAGAAATTAAATTCCGTCCATAACTGAGGTTTAGTGCTTCAGTGTTCTTCCTGTCAACCATGTCCTTGCCTAATCCTGGTTCCTGTACTTCCTCCTGTGCCTGATCCTGACTGTTGTACCTGCTCCTGTACCTGGTTCTGGGACCTGCTCCCTGTTTCCCTTGTTTCCTGTTCTACTCCTGGGCTGGCCTTTCCCTGTGTGCTCCCTCCACTTTACATAGGTTATTGTTTCTGTACTGTTATATATTTATTTTGTCATTTTACATTGTCTATGGTTTGCTGGTGTTGGGAGTGTATTATTTTTTTAAATAAACTTAACCACTTAAGCCCCCCGGAGGATTTGGCTGCTCAAAGACCAGGGCCTATTTTGGGATTCAGCACTGCGTGAATTTAACGGACAATTGCGCAGTCGTGCGACGCTGTACCCAAATGAAATTGACGTCCTTTTTTTCCCACAAACAGAGATTTCTTTAGGTGGTATTTGATCACCTGTGCGATTTTTATTTTCTGCGCTATAAACAAAAAAAGAGTGACAATTTTGAAAAAATAACAATATTTTTCACATTTTTTATGACATTCCCCCCAAAAGAAATGTAAAAATCAAAATGTTTTTAACATTTTAGGCCAATTTGTTTTCTGCTACATATTTTTGGTAAAAAAAATCGCAATAAGCGTATTTTGATTGGTTTGCGCAAAAGTTATTGCGTTTACTAACTACGGGAAAGATTTGTTATTTTTTTTTTTTTTTACTAGTAATGGCGGCGATCTGCAGGACTACGACATTGCGGCGGACAGATCGGACCCCTGACTGACATTTTTGACACTTTTGGGGGTACCAGTGACATTATTACAGTAATCAGTGCTATAAATATCCACTGTTACTGTAAAAATGACACTGGCAGGGAAGGGGTTAACTTTATTAGAGATCAAGGGGTTAAGTGTGTCCCTAGGGGCGTGCTTCTAACTGTCAAGGGGTGTGACTTTTTATGTAACCACAGAGACATGCGATCCTACATAGCAGGATCGTATGATCTCTGCAGTTACACCAGGGAGAATGACAGGGGGCTTTGTTTACATCAGCTGTCTGCCTTTCTCCCTCTCCAGCGGGAGATCGCGAGTGACTGGCGGACATCGGAGCCGCCGGTCACTTGCGCGGGGAAGGCAGGGAACGAGCGGTGGCGGGCGCTCGTCCCCTAGAGGCTTGTGGGCGAGCTACATAGCCCTACGTCGTTTTGCCTGTAGGGGGCTGGCCGCTGCAGTAAATAGTAGTGCGGTTAATGTAACCTCATTCAGCCAGGTTCCTGATGTCCTAAAGTACAGCCCACTGATCTGGTCATCCTTGTTGGATACCTGCATTTGATATACCTTACACCACAGCTTGCCTCTGCTGATTCCTAGTTAGACCTTAGCTAGTTCCTGACCATGGCTTGTCACTGCTGATTCCTGGTATGACCTCGGCTAGTTCATGACCCAAGCTTGTCTCTGCTGATTACAGGTTTGACCTTGGCTAGTTCCTGACCATGGATTAGCTCTTCTGATTATTAAACAAGAAATGATGTTGGATCTCTTCCGATTCCTAGTTTGGCCTTGGCTAGTTCCTAACCATGGCTTGTCTCTGCTGATTCCTGGTATGACCTCGGCTAGTTCATGACCACAGCTTGTCTCTGCTGGTTATAGGTTTGACCTTGGCTAGTTCCTGACCATGGCTTGTCTCTTCTGATTATTAAACAAGAAATGATCTCGGATCTCTTCCGATTCCTAGTTTGGCCTTGGCTAGTTCCTGACCACGGCTTGTCTCTGCTGATTCCTGGTTTGGGCTTTTCTCTGCTGAGTACAGGTTTGACCTTGGCTAGTTCCTGACCACGGCTTGTCTCTACTGATTGCCAGTTTGACTTCGGCTAAGACTTGTCTTTTCTCTGCCTTCCTGCTACTAACCTCAGAGTTCCTGCCCATGGCTTATGAGTTCCTGACCATGGCTTGTTTCAGCTGATTTATGGTTTGACCTTACCTAGTTCCTAATGCTGGATTGTCTCTGCTGATTCCTGATTTGACCTTGGCTAGTTCATGACCCAAGCTTGTCTCTGCTGAGTACAGGTTTGACCTTGGTTAGTTCCTGACCATGGCTTGTCTCTGCTGATTCCTGGTTTGGGCTTTTCTCTGCTGATTCATGGTTGAACCTTGGCTAGTTCCTGACCACGGCTTGTCTCTATTGATTGCCAGTTCAACTTCAGCTAAGACTTGTCTTTTCTTTGCCTTCTTGCTACTAATCTCAGAGTTCCTGACCATGGCTTGTTTCAGCTGATTTATGGTTTCGGCTTTTCTCTGCTGATTCGTGGTTTGACCTTGACTAGTTCCTGACCACAGCTTGTCTACTGATTGCCAGTTTGACTTTGGCTAAGACTTGTCTTTTCTCTGCCTTCCTGCTACTAACCTCAGAATTCCTGACCATGGCTTATCAGTTCCTGACCATGGCTTATCAGTTCCTGACCATGGCTTGCTTCAGCTGATTTCTGGTTTGATCTTACCTAGTTCCTAATGCTGGATTGTCTCTGCTGATTCTTGATTTGATCTTGGCTAGTTTGTAATGCTGGAATGTCTCTGCTGGTTGCTGATTTGACGTTGGCTAGTTCCTGACCACAGCTTTTCTCTGCCGATTCCTGGTTTGACCTTGGCTAGACCATGACTGTGGCTTATCTCTACTGACTTTCTGGTGGGATTTTGACTTTGTCTTTTGATCTCCACACTGTCTACAGTACTACCCTGCCCGCTGTCTGTCTCCTCGGCTATCGACCACCACCTGTCCAGAGCCCACTTTCAGCTTGTTGCGTGTTCCACTGTCCTGGCCTACTACCTTCTCGACAGTTTGCATGAGTACCTTACAGCCAAGCCTGCCTTCAGAAGAAAGATTGGGCTAGACTTCTGGTGTCTATGCCACTCTGTGCCCTCTCGCTCCCTCCAGGAGTGTCTGGACCAGAGGCACAAGGGAAGTCCTCTTGTCATCCCGACCTTCAGCCAGGTACATAATACTCCTCTCCTTCATTAAGGCTTAAATGAAGACAACGGGAAGTTATTGTACTCTGTAGTACTATAGTGAACTCTACAATAACAGCCCTTAAGGAGAGCAAAATTCAGATTTACACAGATCTGTTTAGTTACTGTTCCATTAATGTCCATTTTAGGTTCCAATTTTCTTCATTTAGGTCCTAATGGAAGGGGGAATGTTTTGGTTCTTATAACATGTTGGCTGTTCTATAGTCTCAAATTATGAACAATTTCAATTTAGACTCTCTCACCATTTCTATGCTTTCATTGAATGCACATGAGCTATTTGCCCTTTGAATAGGGTGATCAGACATCCCAAGTTTCTGGGACAGTCCCCGGATTGAGGACACTGTCCTCGGTCCAAGTCTGTCCCCGATTTTGTCCCTGGATTCAGGGCCAGATTAATGTAGACAGGGCATCCCATGCTGGCTCAGAAACAGCCTGGTGGCTCAGATGCAGACGCCCCCTGCTGTACGATCTCACTGCTGCTGCTGCTGCTGTTCAGTGGAGGAGAGGCAGAGCCAAAAAATGTACTGTCTGGAGGGCTGAGACCAGGAGGTGAGCAGATCGGGGGGGGGGGGGTCTGTTTGAACACGGTTGGGGGCAGTGGGGGAGATTTTAGCTGTTGCGGGGGAAGGGCTAATAGGTGGCTGCAGAGATAATCTGTGAGAGAAGGGTGCAGAGGTGAGCTATGGATGTGGGGGCAGAAGTGTCCTCTGTGCATAGCAAATCTCTGAACCCTGAACTCTATGCCTAACACCCTCCTCTATATTATGTAGTCCTGTGTCCAGCGCTCTGTGTATAATGCAGTCCTGTGCTCAGTGCTCTGTGTATTATGTAGTCCTGTGCCCAGTACTCTGTGTATTATGTAGTCCTGTGCCCAGTGCTCTGTGTATTATGTAGTCCTGTGCCCAGTACTCTGTGTATTATGTAATCCTGTGTCCAGCGCTCTGTGTATTATGTAGTCCTGTGCCCAGCACTCTGTGTATTATGTAGCCCTGTGCCCAGTACTCTGTGTATTATGTAATCCTGTGCCCAGCGCTCTGTGTATTATGTAGTCCTGTGCCCAGCACTCTGTGTATTATGTAGCCCTGTGCCCAGTACTCTGTGTATTATGTAATCCTGTGCCCAGCGCTCTGTGTATTATGTAGTCCTGTGCCCAGTACTCTGTGTATTATGGAGTCCTGTGCCCAGTACTCTGTGTATTATGCAGTCCTTTGCCCAGTACTCTGTGTATTATGTAATCCTCTACCCAGCGCTCTGTGTATTATGTAATCCTGTGCCCAGTGCTCTGTGTATTATGTAGTCCTGTACCCAGCGCTCTGTGTATTGTGCAGTCCTGTGCCATTTGCCAATATGTCATTTTAAAAATCTGGTCACCTTACCTTTGAAGCCCAGTTGAACCCTCTGTATTACTGTAATGCAGTCAGGTGGCATATAGAGAAATAAAGTCTTATTTTTCTGTTTTTTGTTTTTTTTTTCAGTTGCTTGAATACACTGTGCTGGCAGCACCACGGAGAGTCAGAACGCTGCTCTCACACATAAGTTAGAGCACTATTGATTGGATCAGTGTGGAGGGGGCGTGTCATAATGCTGGAGACCCGGGCCCCTGCTTGTGTGTGAGAGGAGTGGCCTGACTCTTCAAGGTGCTGCCAGCACAGGGTAATTTAACTCTACTGCTGACCCGCGCTGTGGTTGGACATGATTTATGGCTGAGACCTGCTGAACAGTGGTGTCCAATCACAGCACAGAGCCCTGTGTTTACAAACAACACAGGGCTCTGTACACAAAGCATTGATCTGGCTGTTTCTTCTCCCTGCAAATCGGGGAGAAAAAACAGGCAAATCTCTTAGTAAAAGCAGCACGCATTACACTTGTTAAAGCGGAGTTCCACCCTGGAATTTTTTTTTTTTTTTTTTAAATACCTCCGGGACAGTCAGGGCTAGTGCATTCTACAATGGCTAACCTCTGATCTGTCCCGGGTTGCACTTACCTGTTAGGACAAATACTTACCTTGAAAACGTCTTGTCCAGCGCTGCCATCTCAGATGTGGGCAGCTTGAAGCCAGCGCGATCCTCTTCGGGGTCCTCTTCCGCCTTCTTCGGTCCCACGATGTCCTGCGCCGGCCCCGACGTCACTTTCGGGTCGCGCGCGTCATCCCTCCACAGCTTCTGGGCATGCCCAGAAGCTGTTTAGAAGGGGATGACGCGCGCGCCCCGGAACTGACGTCGGGGCCGGTGCAGGCGCAATGATTCCTGGGAGCGATGACGTTCAGCTCCCAGGAATCATTGCAGAGCCAGGAAGTGACGACGGGCCGCGGCCGAGGAAGGAGGAAGAAGGAAGTAAGGTAAGTATATTTTCTTCGCTACGAGGTAAGTAAAAAAAAAAAAAAATGTGATTATCCATTTCTTTTTCAGGTGACCCGGAGCGAGAAGATGGAGGCAAGTATAAAATTAGGGTGGAACTCCACTTTAAACATAAAGTTAACCCTTTGATTTTTTCCTTGATGTTAACCCCTTCTCATCCAGTGTCATTAGTACAGTAACAGTATTAGCACTGATCAGTGTATTAGTGTCACTATTGATGTCAGTGTACCTCCCAGTTAACGTCAGCTAGAGCCAGATTGCCCGTCACACTATCACAGTCCCACTACAAGTCGTTGATCACCGCTATTACTAGTATATCATCTATAGCTGCATAAATTCCAGTGTATATCCCATAGTTTGTAGACGCAATAACTTTGACACAAACCAATTAAAAGACATGTATTGGGATTTTTTTTTTATCAAAGACGTGCAGCAGAATACATTTTGGCCTAGGTTTAGGAATAAATTAGATTTTTTAATTTTTTTTATTGGTTATGGTTGTAACAGAAATTAGAAAATATTGTTGTTGTTTTTTTTAATTTTCATTTTTTTTCTTTATATAATAAAAAATAAAAACCCAGTGGGTATTAAATACCACCAAAAGAAAGCTCTATTTGTCTGAAAAAAAAAAAAGACAAAAAATTCCTTTTGCGGTACAGTGCTGCATTACTGTACCATTACCACGTAAAGTGGCACAGTGCTGAATAGCACAAAAATGCCCTGGTCATGGGGTTAAATGGGTTCTGACAGGCTGCACACAGAAGTCAGAGCATGCAAGGGTGTTGGACCAAGAACACCTGAAAACTGTCCTGTAGATAGGGATAATTTTGGAAAATGTATTTTTCCGCAAAATTACCATTTTCACCATTGGCAACATCTGAAATATTGGAAATATTTCAGTTGCGCTCACTGAGCTGCTCAGATAAAATTTGCCTAAAAAAAGATTTTATATTTTAGAGGGCGTGATCGGGTTTTTGTTAGGCTGATTTTGTTTATTTCTTTGTATTTGTATTTTTTTTTCCTTTTTTTGGAAGTCTTTGATCTGTCTATTTATTATTTGTGATTGTTGTTATTTTTATTATTATTATTTATTATTTTGGGATTATTTGTGTACTGACACTTCAATCATTTCAAATCAGGCTGATTTTGTTTATTTCTTTGCATTTGTATTTTTTGCCTTTTTTTGGGGAGTCTTTCATCTGTTTATTTATTATATGTGATTATTATTATTATTTATTTTGGGATTATTTGTGTACTGACACTTTAATCATTTATTTTACTTTTATTCATTTTATGTTTTTTTTTTTTAAGTAAAATGAGGCTAAATGAGGGGATGTTTTTTTTTTTAGCACAAAAACAGAACCATAATTGTTAAAAGGAGCTCCTGTATTTCTCAAGAACCATTTAAGGGGCATTTCATCAGAAAAAAAAAAAGACCAAAAAAAAAAAAATCTTAAACAAAAAGAAAAAAATTACATTTTTCCGCAAAATTACCATTTTCACCATTGGCAACGTTTTGAATATTAGAAACATTTCAGTTGCACTCACTAAGCTGCTCAGATAAAATTTGCCTAAAAAAAAAAAAGATTTTATATTTTAGAGGGCTTCATCGGGTTTTTGTTAGTCTGATTTTGTTTATTTCTTTGTATTTGTATTCTTTTCCTGTTTTTTGGGGGGAGTATTAGATCTGTTTATTTATTATTTGTGATCATTATTATTATTATTATTATTTATCTTGGGATTATTTGTGTACTGACACTTTAATCATTTATTTAACTTTTTTCATTTTATGTTTTTTTTTCTTAAGTAAAATGAGGCTAAATGAGGGGATGTTTTTTTTTTTTTTTTTAGCACAAGAACAGAACCAAGATTGTTAAAAGGAGCTCCTGTATTCCTCAATAACCATTTAAGGGGCATTTCATCAGAAAAAAAAAAGACTAAAAAAAAAATCTTAAACAAAAGGAAAAAAGTAAATTTTTCTGCAAAATTACCATTTTCACCATTGGCAACATTTTGAATATTAGAAACATTTCAGTTGCACTGAGGTGCTCAGATAAAATTTGCCTAAAAAAAAAAAAAAATTATATTTTAGAGGGTGGGATCGGGTTTTTGTTAGGCTGGTTTTGTTTATTTCTTTGTCTTTGTAATTTTTTGTCCTTTTTTGGGGGAGTCTTTGATCTGTTTATTTATTAGTTGTGATTGTTATTATTATTTATTATTTGTGTACTGACACTTTAATCATTTATTTTACTTTTATTCATTTTATGTTTTTTTTTTTTTTAAGTAAAATGAGGCTAAATGAGGGGATGTTTTTTTTTAGCATAAAATTTGCCTAAAAAAAAGATTTTATATTTTAGAGGGTGTGATCAGGTTTTTGTTAGGCTGGTTTTGTTTATTTCTTTGTATTTGTATTTTTTTTTCCTGTTATTTTTTTTTTTTTTTGGGAGTATTTGATCTGTTTATTTATTATTTGTGATTATTATTATTATTATTATTATTATTTATTTTGGGATTATTTGTGTACTGAAACTTTAATAATTTATTAATTTATTTTACATTTTTTCATTTTATGTTTTTTTTTTCTTAAGTAAAATGAGGCTAAATGAGGGGATGTTTTTTTAGCACAAGAACAGAACCATGATTGTTAAAAGGAGCTCCTGTATTCCTCAAGAACCATTTAAGGGGCATTTCATTAGAAAAAAAAAGGCGGAAAAAAAAAATATTAAACAAAAAGAAAAAATTACATTTTTGCTTTGCATAAAAGTTTGTAAAAATAAGAAGAATTTAAAGAAATTTGCAATTTTGCTGGAATGCATTGAATTCTATGGGGAAGGCAAATTTAAGTTGAAGTGATTATTATTCAATAGTTTTTTATTGATTTTAAAACAACATATTATAGTCATACAGCATAATTTGGAACTGTAAAGAAAAAAAAAAAAACATAGACAAGAGAAAAGGGGGTGGCCTGTGCAAAGGCATTCATTTCCGAACAATACATACTAAAATAACAAAATATGGCTCCAAACAGTATTAGCAACCAGGCCGACAGTGATATAAATAGGCCGTGAAGTACAGTAGATCACAACTGCCGTAGTCCCCCCCACCAGAGACACATCAAGAGCCCAGAAGACTCACCAAACTCCGACAAGATATCGGCCGGCAGAGGGCTCCCCTTCCCCCCAGACACCCCCAATGGGCACAAACTGTGTCCACGAAAGGGTGAAGCCCCCCCCCAGCCTCTCTCCCCAGAAGGGGAAACCAACCGGCACCCACCGACAGCCAAACAGTAGGAAGCTTCCCCGGCCCCTAGCAGAGACCCCAAGCCAGGGTTCCGCAGTCGGAGCCAAGAATGCCCCTCCAGCAGCCAGACCCCCAAAAGGGGAAAGAAACAGAAAAGCAGAAGGAAAAGAAGAAGAACAGCCCACATCTCCATGGGTAGAACTAGAATTGGCTAGGCAGGAAATCAGGAAAACCATAAAGAGAGGAAAAGAGCCAGAAAGAAAAAAGACCAAGAGAAGAACAGTCCGAGGGTGAAAGTGAGTAGCCACCCGTCCCATGTCCCCCCGCACCGGACTCCAAGCTACCCAGCCACGACTACGGAGCCTGTAAGTATGCTACCCAGGGGCTCCACACTCGGTCAAATCTACGCTGCCTGTCCATACGGATGCTGGCCAACTTTTCGTTAAGCATAATCCACGACATTTTGGTTTTGACATGTACTATATTTAGCACTGGGGTTTTCCAAGCCCGTGCCACAGTAATTTTTGCTGCCAGGAGAATAAAGAATATCAGAGAACGGGTATGTCTTAAGTTGAAGTGATTAGAAACGAACAACCCATTCAGTTTAAAATAGAAATCAAACTCAAAACATATATATATTGTATAGATATAAAAAAAAAAAAAAAACCATTATAAATACCTTTTTACCTTTTATTACAAGTGATCACATTCCCTCTGTTCTCAGCTGCATAGGAGCTGGGGGGGGGGGGGGGGGGGCGACACCACACTGAGTTTTCCAGTGAATTTTTTATTTTTTTATTAGAATTTTTATTATTTTGTACATCAATTTTTTAAACAACAAGATAAACTTTTCTTATTTTAAAAAATCATCTTAGCGCTTAATTTTTTTTTTTTTTTTTTTTGGGGGGGGGGGGAGTTTACTAACACATAATGCTTTTACATTTGGGGGGGGGGGCAATTTGGCATGCTCGCCCTGGACTCTAAATGACCTTGCCCGTCACTGAATAGAAGCATTTTCCTTCTATCAGGCCACTCTCCTGGACTGAAATTGTTTACTCCGATTTATAATGTAAGCTGTAATATAATAATATCTGAATAAAAAAGAAGCTATATATAAGGCAATTTTTTAAGCTGCTGAATATATAGATGTATAAACATTACATGTAATAATAGGAGATCACATTCCTAATATCTCCAAGACTCTGATGTCAATTATATTCTGTCCACTAGATGGCGATAAATGATAAGACTCTGATGTCAATTATCTTCTGTCCACTAGATGGCGATAAATGATAACCACTGTAACACAGCCAACCCTTTGAAGCTTGTATAGTGAGTCACAGGACGACAAAGTAAATTTACTCCCCACCAGCTCTCAGGAAACCCCTTGTCATTGTTTAGCCTGCCCTATCTTGATGAAATGTTAAATTAAGTACAATTGTTACTACACTTTCATTGAATATGTGCTAATATAGCCAATTTAGACCAGGAGCTCCCGCTTTTTTCTTAGCAAATCCAGATTGTAAATCCAAATTGCCCACCTATTCTACCTACCCTGATGTGCCCATTCCTGGAGTCACCTCTCCCCGTATCATAAGGTAAGCCAATCTTATCAAGTTTGCATATTTGTGCATAGTGAGCTACTAAAAGGATTCTTTTGACCATGGGAATATAATGAGATTGTGTATCCCCCCCCCCCCTTCTAGATTGTAAGCTCTAAGGAGCAGGGCCCTCTGATTCCTCCTGTATTGAATTGTATTAAAACTGTGCTGTCTGTCCTTATGTTTTAAAGCGCTGCGCAAACTGTTGGTGCTATATAAATCCCGTATAATAATTGGTACAGTCATTATTATTATTAATATTATCATTATTGTAATGCTCACCAGGGCTGTCTTTAATATTGATTGGACCCTGGGCAAACATTTCCTTGGGCCCTCCCAGATCCATCAATTAACTATTTGCAGGCAGTGCAATCTCAAGGTAAGGCTGCATTGGGCCCCACAACAATGACTGGGCCCGGGGCAGCTGCCCCTTTTGCCCTGTGTTAAAGACGGCCCTGATGCTCACCCATGAAGGAGCCGCTGAGTTGTACTGGATCCTTTCTGCCCTACACCTGAGATGACCTGCCCTTACCTGGACCCGAAAACACTGACACATTTTTTTTAAAAGTAAACTCCACTTTTAGAAAAGGCAGAGGTTGGGACTTTAAATGGAGCACTAAAAATAGTGCCCCCATCCCTGGTTACATGAATAAAAGAAGGGTTTGGGACTTTGAGTGAGGTGGAGACCAGAACGCTGGGAAACATGGGTAATAAAAACATTTTATTACTGTATACTATCAATAGACAAAGTACAACATGTAAAATAGCAATTCATGTATAAACAGCTTATTACAAACATATCGGTCAGTCTGATGCATTTGCAGGTACACAAAATATACATAAAGAGTATAGGGACTATGGCACTTCGTATTGGCCACACAGTCCAAAGTTGCTACATTATTGCCATACTGTAGGCGGTCTGCAGGGTGCACCATGGTAATGAATGTTGAATCAAAAACTTGCTGCAGCAGTGATGGACCTAATATATATCATGTGTTGAATCACACAAAATTGCAATAGACGTTCAGTAGGTAAGTAACCGTTAAAATTGATTGAGTAGCGATTCATTCCTGTATAGTAAAAAAATTGATGACATCCTTGTAGCTCTACGCGTTTCATGGCTAAATACCACTCTTCAGGAGCGGATGCCAAAAACTCTGTAAAAAAGTATAAATGTAAAAAAGTATAAATGTAACTATTGATCGACTAAAATCGCATACATGAGAATGAGGAGGGAGGAAAGGGTTATCCAATCCTATGGTTACTTACAAGATGGCTGCCATTAACAAAGTGCGGCTCTGTGGGCGCAGGGCATCGCATGCGCCTCCCCCGGGAGCTGTGGTGGTCATCCCCGCAGTCCCGCACAACGCACCACACATATCACCCTAAAAAACGAAGTGCAGAGTAATGAAAAAAGAGAGCAGCACAGAGCCGCACTTTGTTAAACTCCACTTTTGTTATAAAAAAACACATTCCCCTCTGGGTGATCGACAGTATCTCACAAAAGTTAGTACACCCCTCACATTTTTTGTAAATATTTAATTCTATCTTTTCATGTGACAACACTGAAGAAATGAGACTTTGCTACAATGTAAAGTAGTGAGTGTACAGCTTGTATAACAGTGTAAATTTGTGGGTGGGGGCTTTTAAGGCAAGTGATAATAATAGTAACAATACAGGATAGTAGAATAAAACAAATATTTAATGTTTTGTACTTGTGATGTATATACAAAGTACAAAGATCAATTGTGAAGGGTTATAGACCCAAGTGAAAGAGGTGTGAAATAGTAAAGAGTTTTGTGACAGGTGTTCATTTTAGTGACTGTTTTTAGGATAAATCTCTATTGTGTCAGAGAATTTCTCCTGCGTTTTTCCCAACGCGTTTCAGTTCTCAGTCGAGCCTTTTTCAAGGGTGGTAGTCACCAGTTCTGTAATGATGTTACAGATCATTGAGGGAACCATGAATGCCAACATGTACTGTGACATACTGAAGCAGAGCATGATCCCCTCCCTTCAGAGACTGGGCCACAGGGCAGTATTCCAACATAACGACCCCAAACACACCTCCAAGATGACCACTGCCTTGGTAAAGAAGCTGAGGGTAAAGGTGATGGACTGGCCAATCATGTCTCCAGACCTAAATCCTATTGAGCATCTGTGGGGAATCCTCAAACAGAAGGTGGAGGAGCGCAAGGTCTCTAACATCCACCAGCTCTGTGACGTCATCATGGAGGAGGGGAAGAGGACTCCAGTGGCAACCTGTGAAGCTCTGGTGAGCTCCATGATCAAGAGGGTTAAGGCAGTGCTGGAAAATAATGGTGGCCACACAAAATATTGACACTTTGGGCCCAATTTGGACATTGTCACTTAGGGGTGTACTCACTTTTGTTGCCAGTGGTTTAGACATTGATGGCTGTGTGTTGAATTATTTTGAGGGGACAGCAAATGTACACTGTTATACAAGCTGTACACTCACTACTTTACATTGTAGCAAAGTGTCATTTCTTCAGTGTTGTCACATGAAAAGATAGAATAAAATATTTACAGAAATGTGAGGGGTGTACTTACTATTTTGAGATACTGTATATATATATATATATATATATATATATATATATATATATATATATATATATATATATGTTTATATCTATCTACTGATAGATAGATAGATAGATAGATAGATAGATAGATAGATAGATAGATAGATAGATAGATAGATAGATAGATAGATAGATAGATAGATAGATAGATAGATAGATAGATAGATAGATAGATAGATAGATAGATAGATAGATAGATAATGTTTGGGGGTTCTAAGTAATTTTGTAGCAAAAGAAAATGTAGATTTTTCCATGTAGAAGAGAAGTGTCAGATTTGGCCCAGTTGGTAAGTGGGTAAGTCACATGAAAAGACGTTCCCCTTGCTGAATAGTATTTTTTATGTTTTTTATTTGCATTGGTACATGTTCCCCATGGCAGTATACAGCTAGTTATGAAGCCATAGACTTCAGTGGGGTTCAGTAGGGTTTGGTGCTTTATTCGGGGTTCACTGAACCTCCTTGAAATTGAACTTTCCCGGTCTTCTCACATTACACCACCCCAGCGAAGGAATCTTTACCACAAGTCTAAATCAAGGTTTATTTCTTCAAGCTAAAAATACTCCGGGCCGCATTCCGCTTTAATGTATGGCTGCCGAGACCACAACATGTGGCAGGGAGAGACCCTGTCATTGAGGCTTCTTCTTGAAGGCAAATTTTCTAATTTGGTTACATGTGGTTGTAATGTCTCGTGACCTCGGCTCAGCCCCTTCAGACGATTAAAGGTCTGAACTGCCCAATGGATAAGAAAAGATTTCAAATTGCCGCAACGGCTGAAATTGCAGCTTGTAGAGTCCATGGAGCAGTTGTCCCGGGTTGTCCAGCTTTGTTGTGGTGGGAGTGTACATTGGAAATGACACGCTACAAGTGGCGTGTGATCTACTAACTGCGACTGAGACTCCTGATATATATAGATCCTGTAAATCACCAACAGACAGAGAGATATGTCTGTGTGTGTTCTGCGGCTTCCCTGGGCGAGGACCGCCAATGACATGTGAATGGAACTTCATCCACACCTTGTGTTATTCTGCAGACATGAGAATCTGTACAATTTCCCTTTCACCTGATCCACTCCCACCTATAATATTCACCAGTCCTGAATCTGGTGTTTTTTTATTAGGTTCATTGTTTTTTTTTTTATATTAAAATGATACAGATCAAAGTTCCCCCCCCCCCCCCTCCTCAGGACTACAAGTGTATTGGCTGGCACTAAAACATCAGAGAAATTCTACTCACATCTACACTGGCCACATACCACAGATCCAATGTCATTCTGGATTAAGATAATTACAGAATATATATGAAAAAAATTTATTATTTACGTGAACTGAATGAGAAGAGAGTAGAAGATGGATGAGGAGAGGATGAGGAGAGGGACAGGAAGAGGACAAGAAAGGGAAAGAGGGGAAGATGAGATGAAAAGAAAAGGAAGAAGAGATGAGAGGAAGAGGAGATGAAAGGAAAGGGAGAGGATAAGAAAGGGAAATGAAGAGGAAGAGGAGAAGAAAGGGAAATGAAGAGGAAGAGGAGAAGAAAGGGAAATGAAGAGGAAGAGGAGAAGAAAGGGAAATGAAGAGGAAGAGGAGAAGAAAGGAAAATGAAGAGGAAGAGGAGAAGAAAGGGAAATGAAGAGGACGAGGAGAAGAAAGGGAAATGAAGAGGAAGAGGAGAAGAAAGGGAAATGAAGAGGAAGAGGAGAAGAAAGGGAAATGAAGAGGAAGAGGAGAAGAAAGGATAATGAAGAGGAAGAGGAGAAGAAAGGGAAATGAAGAGGAAGAGGAGAAGAAAGGAAAATGAAGAGGAGGAGGAGAAGAAAGGGAAATGAAGAGGAAGAGGAGAAGAAAGGAAAATGAAGAGGAAGAGGAGAAGAAAGGGAAATGAAGAGGAAGAGGAGAAGAAAGGGAAATGAAGAGGAAGAGGAGAAGAAAGGAAAATGAAGAGTAAGATGAGAAGAAGGGGAAATGAAGAGGAAGAGGAGAAGAAAGGAAAATGAAGAGGAAGAGGAGAAGAAAGGGAAATGAGGAGGAAGAGGAGAAGAAATGGAAATGAAGAGGAAGAGGAGAAGAAAGGAAAATGAAGAGGAAGAGGAGAAGAAAGGGAAATGAAGAGGAAGAGGAGAAGAAAGGAACATGAAGAGGAAGAGGAGAAGAAAGGGAAATGAAGAGGAAGAGGAGAAGAAAGGAACATGGAAGAGGAAAAGAAAAGGAAAGGAAATTAAGAAGAAGAGGGGAGAAGAGAAAGGGGAGGAAGAGAGAAAGGAAAGAAAGGAAAGGAAGAGAAAAAGAAAGGAAAGGCAGAGGAGATGAGAAGGAAAAGGAGCAGAAAGGAAGAGGAGAAGAAAGGAAGAGGAAAAGGACATTAAAAGGAAAGTAAGAGGATAAGTAAAGAAAGGAAAGCGAAGAGGAAGAGAAGAAGAAAGGAAAAGAAAAGGAAGAGGGAAAGGAAGGGAAATGAAAGGCAGAGGGAAAGGAAAGGAAGTGAAGAAGGAAAGCAAAGGAAGAGGGAAGAGAATAGGGAAATGAAAGGAAGAGGCAAAGGAAAAATAATGAAGAAGAAGAGAAGAAGAAAGTAAAGTCAGAGGAGAGGAAGAGGAAAAGGAGCAGAAAGGAAAGGAGGAGGAAGAGTAGAAGAAAGGAAGAGGAAAAGGACAATAAAGGAAAGAGGATAAGTAAATAAAGAAAAATGAAGAAGAAAATGAGAAGAAAGAAAGAAAGGAAAGGAAGAAGGAAAGCAAAGGAAAAGGGAAAGGAAAGGAAGAAGGAAAGGAAGAGGAGAAGGAAGGAAGGAAAAGGACACATACACAAAAGGTTAAAGAAGGAGATGAAGAGAATAAAAGAGAAAAAGAAGAAAGAAAAGAAGGGAAGAGCAGACTGAGGGATGAGAGAGGTTAGAAAAAAAGAGAAGAACATAAAGAAGGAAAGTGGAGACGATGAGAGGAGAGGGAAGGAGAGGAAAGGAAAGGAAAAACGGGATGAAAAAGGCTAGGAGAAAGAACGGAGGAAGGAAGGATGGAAACACATACACAAGAGGTGAAAGAAAGGGAGAATAAAAGAAAAGAAAGAAAAGAAAGGGAAGAGGAGATGAAGGGAAGAGAGAGGAGATGAGAGGAATGGGGGGAGGGGAAGAGACATGCAAAGTGGGTTGGAATGGAAAAGGAATACAGAAAAGAAGGGGAAGGTAAGGGAAATGAAGCGAAGAAGAATAAAAGGTGGAATGAATGAGTGAGTGGAGGAAGAAGGAGAGTTCAAATGAAAGGAGGAAAGTGAAATTTAGAGGATGGGAATTAAATGGAAGACAGCACGGGAAATTTGTCGTTTGTTCAATATTAAGAGTGCTGCTACTGCTCCCTCCACCCAAAATTGATTCCGATCAACCATCTAAAATATGTAACCAAACACCACAAATACACAAGGCTTGAAAGTAAACATTCCTCTATAACTTGTACCTATAGGTGATCCTATGATTAGGCTTACCAATAGGTACTGTAAATATCTCCAAAACATGTACCGTTCAGGAGATATTTACCTTACATGCAGCCAGTGATGTCACTGGCGCATGCGCTCTGAAGGAACGGCCGCTCGTGCCGTTCCTTCAGAGCTCCATGCCGTGACCCTCTGCTCCCGCGCGCGTGCGTGGGAGTGACGTCACCGCGCCTCCGGCCAATCAGATGGCCGGATGCCGCGATCCTGGAAGACGGGCGACTGGACATGTCGCCCATCATAGAGGTAAGCGGGCGGCACGGCGGGGGCTCATTCTAAGGTAAGTATTTCATAATGAGCTAGTATGCGATGCATACTAGCTCATTATGTGTTTCTCTTGCAGGTTGCAAAAAGAAAAAAAAAATTTTTTGGGGAGTTTACAACCTCTTTAAACCGGACTTGGACAACCTGCTGCTCTCCCTTAGATATCAGAGGACAAGGGAACAGATACTGAAACTGGGAAGAACTTTGCTCCAGTTTGTGGAGGAAGTGACTAATCACCGCTGGTGGGGATCTGTTCCCACCCTGATAAGTTGAAGACTGACAAAGCATTATTGAGACTGGATGAGGAACCTATTGTATGGAGATGTATACAGCACTTCTACATAGGGAAAGCTCAGCCAATCATCACAGGCGGTGCCAGGGCTCCTATAAATGATGGAACTCTACAAGGAAATTCCCTCTTTTGAGGTCAATTTACTAAAAGTAATTTGTATTTGCCAAGTGCCAACTATTTTTTTTTTTTAATTCCCAGAATCATTTTGCTGCTTAATTACTGAGTTTTACTCCCAGAGGGATGAAGTGCTCTAGAAATCCATTATAGTAAATTTACTGAATGGACTGAGAGTCTGAGGCAGTAGAGCTTGGCAAGTCACGGTGAGACGTAAAGGAACCCAAACTTACTGTGATGTACAACTCATGGGATGGAGATATCATTACTAATATCAATAATAATAATAATAATTAATAATACAATGATACAGTATTTCACAAAAGTGAGTACACCCCTCACATTTTTGTAAATATTTCATTATATCTTTTCATGTGACAACACTGAAGAAATGACACTTTGCTACAATGTAAAGTAGTGAGTGTACAGCTTGTATAACAGTGTAAATTTGCTGTCCCCTCAAAATAACTCAACACACAGCCATTAATGTCTAAACCGCTGGCAACAAAAGTGAGTACACCCCTAAGTGACAATGTCCAAATTGGGCCCAAAGTGTCAATATTTTGTGTGGCCACCATTATTTTCCAGCACTGCCTTAACCCTCTTGGGCATGGAGTTCACCAGAGCTTCACAGGTTGTCACTGGAGTCCTCTTCCCCTCCTCCATGATGACATCACAGAGCTGGTGGATGTTAGAGACCTTGCGCTCCTCCACCTTCTGTTTGAGGATCCCCACAGATGCTCAATAGGGTTTAGGTCTGGAGACATGCTTGGCCAGTCCATCACCTTTACTCTCAGCTTCTTTAGTAAGGCAGTGATCATCTTGGAGGTGTGTTTGGGGTCGTTATGTTGGAATACTGCCCTGTGGCCCAGTCTCTGAAGGGAGGGGATCATGCTCTGCTTCAGTATGTCACAGTACATGTTGGCATTCATGGTTCCCTCAATGAACTGTAGCTCCCCAGTACCGGCAGCACTCATGCAGCCCCAGACCATGACACTCCCACCACCATGTTTGACCATGTTTGACTGTAGGAAGACACACTTGTCTTTGTACTCCTCACCTGGTTGCCGCCACACACGCTTGACACCATCTGAATCAAATAAGTTTATCTTGGTCTCATCAGACCACAGGAGATGGTTCCAGTAATCCATGTCCTTAGTCTGCTTGTCTTCAGCAAACTGTTTGCGGACTTTCTTGTGCATCGTCTTTAACATGGCACCTCATGGCAAAGAACTCTCTGAGGATCTGAAAAAAAGAATTGTTGCTCCACATAAAGATGGCCGAGGCTTGTTTGGTTATTTTGAGGGGACAGCACATTTAGTGCCGGTTCACACTAGGGCGACCTGTGAGGCGACCTGGTCGCCTCACAGGTCGCCTCCCATAGGGAAGCTGCGGACCCGTTCTAATAGGAGCGACACAAGTCGCTCCGACCTAGAAAAAGGGTCCGGAGCTTCTTTGGGGCGACCCGGAGGCGACCGCCATAGACTACAATGTTATGAAGTCCGTGGCGGCCGCTCCGAGGTCGTGGCGCGCTGCTTGCACCACGACCTCGGAGGTTGCGGTGCGAAGTAGCGTCGCTGCAATGTGAACCGGCGCTTACACTGTTATACAAGCTGTACACTTACTACTTTACATTGTAGCAAAGTGTCATTTCTTCAGTGTTGTCACATGAAAAGAAAGAATAAAATAATTACAAAAATGTGAGGGGTGTACTCACTTTTGTGAGATACTGTATATACCCAAGAGTTATGGATGGAGTCCCTACTGGGTATATAGCTCTGTCTGTGTCCCTGATGTGGAGATTTCCCCTCATTTCCTGTCCTAAATGACAGCAGTAGGTGAGCAGTATCCTAATGGGGACACCTGTGCCAGTGAAATTACCAAACCAGGAATGAATGACGAGTGAATGGCTAAGGAATTTACTAAAACTGGAGCGTCCGAAATCAGGCTCACCTCTGCATAGAAACCAATCAGCTTCCAGGTTTTATTGTCAAAACTTAATAAATCAGTTCAATACAAGGAATCTGTCTGCTGCAATGTCGCAGTCCCGCTAAAAATCGCAGATCGCCGCCATTAATAGTAAAAAAAAATCTTTCCCGTAGTTTGTAGTGCAAACCAATCAAAATACGCCTATTGTGATTTTTTTACCAAAAATATGGAGCAGAAAACAAATTGGCCTAAAATGTTAAAATATTTTGATTTTTAAATGTTTTTTTTTTGGGAATGTCATATAGCAGAATGTGAAAATATTTTTTTTTTCAGAATTGTCGCTCTTTGTTTATAGCGCAAAAGATTAAAATCGCACAGGTGATCAAATACCACCAAAAGAAAGCTCTATTTGTGGGAAAAAAAGGACATCAATTTTATTTGGGTACAGCGTCGCACGAGCGTACAATTGTCCATTAAAGTAACGCAGTGCCGAATCGCAAAATTAAGGGGGGGAAACCTTCCGGTCCAGAAGTGGTTAAACTATGATATATACAGTAAATATGGTTGCACTGTTAGTACATTGCAATACAGATAGGAAATGGCAGCAGCCCAGGGCCCTAATCTATGCTCAGGGGGAGGTGGAAGGGAGAGACTGTATTATATACAGAGTTCTGTAATATACAGTACACTATATTGTCAAAAGTATTGGGACGCCTGCCTTTACACACACATGACCTTTAATGGCATCCCAGTCTTAGTCCGTAGGGTTCAATATTGAGTTGGCCCACCCTTTGCAGCTATAACAGCTTCAACTCTTCTGGGAAGGCTGTCCACAAGGTTTAGGAGTGTGTCTAAGGCAGTGATGGTGAACCTTGGCACCCCAGATGTTTTGAAACTACATTTCCCATGATGCTCATGCACTCTGAAGTGTAGTTGAGCATCATGGGAAATGTAGTTTCAAAACATCTGGGGTGCCAAAGTTCGCTATCACTGGTCTATGGGAATGTTTGATCATTCTTCCAGAAGTGCATTTGTGAGGTCAGGCACTGATGTTGGACGAGAAGGCCTGGCTCGCAGTCTCTGCTCTAATTCATCCCAAAGGTGTTCTATCGGGTTGAGGTCAGGACTCTGTGCAGTCCAATCAAGTTCCTCCACTCCAAACGCACTCATCCATGTCTTTATGGACCTTGCTTTGTGTACTGGTCCAAATTATTTGGTGGAGGGGGGATTATGGTGTGGGGGTGTTTTTCAGGGGTTGGACTTGCCCCCTTAATTCCAGTGAAGCGAACGCTTAAAGCATTTTGGACAATTTCATGCTCCCAACTTTGTGGGAGGAGTTGGGGGATGGCCCCTTCCTGTTCCAACATGACTGCGCACCAGTGCACAAAGAAAGGTCCATAAAGACATGGATGAGTGAGTTTGGGGTGGAGGAACTTGACTGGCCTGCACAGAGTCCTGACCTCAACCCCATAGAACACTTTTTGGATGAATTAAAGTGGAGACTGCAAGCCAGGCCTTCTCGTCCAACATCAGTGCCTGACCTCACAAATGTGCTTCTGGAAGAATGGTGAAACATTCCCATAGACACACTCCTAAACTTTGTGGACAGCCTTCCCAGAAGAGTTGAAGCTGTTGTAGCTGTAAAGCAGGGGTGGGGAACCTTTTTTCTACCAAGGGCCATTTGGATTTTTGTAACATCATTCGGGGGCCGTACAAAATGTGTGCATAAATGTAATAGGCATTGATTTGCGGCAAAAAATGCTGTAAAAAAGCATGCCCAGAGCATGCCCCCTTTTAATGCGGAGTGCCCACAGCGTGCCCCCTTTCAATGCGGAGTGATTGACCACAGCGTGCCCCCTTTCAATGCGGAGTGATTGACCACAGCGTGCCCCCATTCAATGCGGAGTGCCCACAGCGTGCCCCCTTTCAATGTGGAGTGATTGACCACAGCGTGCCCCCTTTCAATGCGGAGTGATTGACCACAGCGTGTCCCCATTCAATGCGGAGTGCCCACAGCATGCCCCCTTTCAATGCGGAGTGCCCAGAGTGTGCCCCCTTTCAATGCGGAGTGCCCACAGCGTGCCCCCTTTTAATGCGCAGTGCCCAGAGCGTGCCCTCTTTTAATGAGCAGTGCCCAGAGCGTGCCCCCTTTTAATGCGCAGTGCCCAGAGCGTGCCCTCTTTTAATGAGCAGTGCCCAGAGCGTGCCCCCTTTTAATGCGCAGTGCCCAGAGCGTGCCCTCTTTTAATGAGCAGTGCCCAGAGCGTGCCCCCTTTTAATGCGCAGTGCCCAGAGCGTGCCCCCTTTTAATGTGGAGTGATTGGCCACAATGCAGAGTGAACAGCGTGCCAAGCCCCAGAGCACTTACCTGTTGTAGCGGCAGCCGGCTTCCTCTCTTCATTCCCCGCGTCTCTTCGAGTCCTCCCACGTCCCGCCTCCCGCCTCCTCCTCGGCCAATGACATTGGCCGAGGAGGAGGCGTATCCGTGAGACAGTAGCGAATTTTCATTCGCTATTGTCACACAAATGGGTGGGCTCGAAGCGCACTGCTCTGCGCCTCGGGTCCAGCCTTTTCGGAGATTCACAGTGTCAGAACGGAGCCATCGGCTCCTTCTGACACAGCGGCACGGATCGCGGGCCGGATAGAAGGATCGTGCGGGCAGCATACGGCCCGCGGGCCGGAGGTTCCCCACCCCTGCTGTGAAGGGTGGGCCAACTCAATATTGAACCCTATGGACTAAGACTGGGATGCCATTAAAGTTCAGGTGCGTGTAAAGGCAGGCGTCCCAATACTTTTAGCAGTAAAGTGTATCTTAGAGGTACAATGCTGCTGTCTATGCTCAGTTGAAGGAGCGGATGATTATGCAGCATTTTTTACAGGCAGTCCTGTTATTCCCTATACAGTCTTCTTTATAATCATAAGAGTAGAGTGTGTGCTCTGAGGGCGTAATACTTTATCCTTCCAGCATACAATACACGAGTTGCACCCCTGTGTATGCTCAGTGGGAAGGGAGATGAGATCATTTATCAGCGCTATACACATACTCTTATGTATACTGTACTGTATCTATATTGTGACGGTACTCATCGTCACTGGGAGTGAAAGACAGATACTTAATGGTTTGGATTGCTTCACGTGGGACAGTAATGTTTGTCAGCAATATCTCTCAAGGAATATATGAAGATTTAATCCCACTTTACACTGTGAGACCTACAGCCTGTTGCCATGAAGTCTGACTCCTAAATAATCATAGCAATACGTAGATGTGTATTCCAGGTGCTTCAATGTAGGAGACGGGCAGACTGTCATTGGCAGTCTTGTCCTATTGTCTATCTATTGAGATGGAATGTGGATTGTGTGAAGTCTGCCTGTCCCATTGTTAAAGAGGAAGTAAACCCTCCTCTGCAACTTGTACCTATAGGTAAGCCTATGATAAGGCTTACCTATAGGTACTGTAAATATCTCCCAAACATGTACCGTTTAGGAGATATTTACTTTGCATGCAGCCAGTGACATCACTGGCGCATGCGCTCTGAAGGAACGGCCGCTCGTGCCATTCCTTCAAAGCCCCATGCCGTGACCGTCGGCTCCCGCACGCATGCGCGGGAGTGATGTCATCGCGGCTCCAGCCAATCAGATGGCCGGATGCCGCAAACCCGGAAGAAGGGCGACAGAACATGTCACCCATGAGAGAGGTGAGCGGTCGGCACTTCGGGGCTTCGTTCTAAGGTAAGTATTTCATAATGAGCTAATATGCGATGCATACTAGCTCATTATGTGTTTGTCTTTCAGGTGTTCGTTTTAAAAAAATAAAATTCTGAGGTTTACAAACTCTTTAAATGTTAATGAGCCCACATTGTTCTGTCCAGATGGCTAGATAATTAGTTCAGGTTAATTCGGTTTATACAATTTTATTTGCATATGATAATGTAATCAGGCAACCCCTGACCTGTGTGTGTGGTGATCTGATCAGGAGGGGGAGGTCCATGCTGTATATAAATTCTGTGTGACTGTTCAATAAAGTGTTATTCCAGTACAAGCTAAGTTTTTGGCTTTGTATGGGGGCGGCTAGGATTTGATATCTATGTTCAGGACTGCAAGGAAGCCGTATACTGACGGAAGTCCACAAACACAGTGTGGGTCATTACATATATATTCTTCCACTAATCCACACATAATAGTAGGCTGTTTTCGGGAGTAGGAGAGACTACTGTATATTGTATATATTCCTCTGGAGTGCTGGTCTATTCCTCCCGGCCCCCTGCCTTGTCCAGAGCCTACATGTGCTGGTTGCATTTACATAGGTGTGGGGTGTTGGGCTCCAATACCCTAAGTGTGTTAAGGCTTATCTACCTAAAAGGGGACTATCACCTGATGACACTGTCTGCTTTAACCAGACACTATTCTGGTACAGAGCCACCTAGTGGCCAAGTAACTCAATGCACCTGCCCACACTTATACTCGCCTTTGCCAACTTCTGGATGCTGCTAAGCTCTTCAAGGTTCTCATTCTGCAGTTGCACACCTGGCCTCATTAGTAGTGTTTAAATCTACGAGGGTAGGAGAGACTACTGTATATATTCTTCCGGAGTGTAGGTCTGCTCCTCTTGGCACCCTGCCTTGTCCATGGAATACATGTGCTGGTTACATCTACATAAGTTTGGGGTGTTTAGCCCCCCCCCATGCCCCAAGTGTGTTAGGGCTCCTCCCTACCGGATTAATATATGGGCGCTGACTCACCCAACATCACTGCAGGAGAGCTCTACCTAAAGGGTGCCTATCACCTGATGACACTGTCTGCTATAACCAGACACTATTCTTGTACAGCGCCACCTAGTGGCCAAGTAGCTAATGTACCTGCCTACACTTATACTCACCTTTGCCAGCTTCTGGAAGTTGCTAAGCTCATCAAGGTGCTCATTCTGCAGTTGCACACCTGGCATCATTGGTAGTGTTTAAATCTTTTAGGGGTAGGAGAGACCTTTTTATATTGTATATATATATTTCTAGTGTGCAGGTCTACTTCTACCTGCCTCCTGCCTTGTCCAGACCTTCCAGAGTGCAGGTCTGCTCCAACCGGTCCCCTACCATGTCCAGGGACTACATGTGCTGGCTACATCCACATAAGTTTTTTATTTTTTTAATTATATGTTAACTTGTGAACATTATTTAGAGTGCACTAGCACATATACATAACAATTTATATAGAACTTTACATATTGTACATTTACATCCCTGTCAAGGAGCTTACAATCCAATGGTTTCTATCTTACATACATACATACACATACCAGGGCCGGGACAAGGGTGGGCAGGAGGGGCAGTGAAGTAAGGGGACAAAGAATAGACTCAAGGTGATACACCCATTCTATGGCATGTATTAACCAGTGTTGGCTGGTGCAATAGGGGCCCCTCCATCCATGCGTCCGGCCCCCTAATCTACATGCAGGGCGCCGGACGCATGGAGTTCAATGGGGCTTTTTTTTGTCACACTGACCCTCCTCCTGGCCAATCAGGAAGTGGGTCCTGAGAACCGTTTCCTGATTGGCCGAAAGGAGAAGCCATGCCATTGGGCATGGAGGAGGAGGGAGGAGAGGCAGAAGACTGAGGGGGAAGAAGCCATTGCGGTCGTTTGCTGCACATGTCCAGATGTCCAGGCATCCAGGCAGGGTGAGTGACCAGGGGCGGGGGCTGGGACCTGGTGTGGTCCTGCTGTGGTCCTGGGGGGGGGGGGGGGGGGTGTATGGTGTGCGGCCTGGTGTGGTCTGAGGGGGAGGGGGTATGTATGGTATGGTCCGTCTCCCGCTGGTATTAACAGTGGGTGAGCCTGTCCCAGTACTGCCAGAGCCAATCTAGACGGGAGAGTGGGAGAAAACCGGATTACCCGGAGGAAACTAACACAGGTGCAGGGAGAACATGTAGCCCCATACAGGTTATGTCCTGGCCAGAATTTGAACTGAGGACCCCAGTGCTGCAAGACAGAAGTATGTTCAGTACATATATGAACACTGTAAAGGGAAGGGAGACTATAACAGACAGAGGTACACACATACTGTTCTATTATTAATGATACATTGTATCTGTATTTCCTTGCATAGCAGTACAGAGCCCCGATGTATGCTCAGCGGGAGAGGAAACTATGATACAGCGTTACATGCACACTGCTTTATTATTAATGATACATTGTGTCTATTTATTCCAACATAATACTGAAGTGCGAGGTGTATGCTCAGCAGGAAGGGAGGGTATGATACAGGATTATATACACCGATAAGCCATTACATTGAGACCACCCACCTAATATTGAGTAGGTCCTCCTTTTGCCAACAAAACAGCCTTGATCCATTGCGGCATGGACACCAATAGACCTCTAAAGGTACACTGTGGTATCAGGCACCAAGCCGTCAGTAGCAGATCATTTAAGTCCTGTAAATTGGGAGGTTGGGCCCCCCATGGATCAGACCTGTTTTTCCAACACATCCCCCAGATGCTTGATTAGATTGAGATTTGGAGAATTTGGAGGCCAAGTCAACACCTTGAACTAGTTTTTGCGTTCCTCAAACCATTCTGGAATTCAGACCAGGCCACCTTCTTCCATTCCTCTGGTCCAGTTCTGATGCTCACATGCCCATTGTAGGCACTCTTGGCTGTGGACATGGGTCAGCATGGGCACTCTGACCGGTCTGAATGAGGGATATTTGGCGCAAGCGCCGATCTGAGTGTAGCAATAAAAAACCTTTAATGTGGGATAAAAACAATATTACTCACAAGAGTAAAGTGATTACAGGCATCAAATTTTGGAGGAGGTCCTGGGCATCTTACATCCAGGGGGTCCCTCTAGGTCCTGGCGGAGCTGGTCCTGGTGCAGAGGAGCGGCGGTCTCCTGTGGGAGACAGTCCTGGTCTGAAGCTGCAGTGGATAGCGCTGGTCCGCGTGTGGAGGGGCCGTGACGTCACTTCCTGGTTTGCAGAGCCTAGGAAGAGCGGCGATGCGTTGCGGAGCATGCGCTCCTTCTTCAGGCACTCTGACCGGTCTGCAGTAGGGATGGGCGAACGGTTTAGCCCGAGCATGAGTTTGGGCTGAGCACCCAAATCTGCAGGGTGTTCGCCCTGACGAACACCCTGCAATACACTGAGCGTTGCACAGTGCATTCTGCGCCCTGATTGGGCAAAACTTTGACCAATCAGGGCGCAGTGTAAACTGGCTGTTAACCACTTGCCGACCGCCGCACGACTATTTACGGCGGCGGTCAGCCCCTCACAGGCAAAGTGACGTAGGACTACGTCGCTTGCCTGTGAGGCTCTAGGGGGCGAGCGCTCCCGCCCACGCTCACTCCCTAACATCTCCGCGCGTGTGACCGGTGGACCCGATGTCTGCCGGTCACTCGCGATCTCCCCATGGAGAGGGAGAAAGGCAGGCGGCTGATGTAAACACAGCCGCCTATCATTCTCCCCTGTGTAAGAACA
Source organism: Pelophylax lessonae (assembly GCF_965119305.1). Taxonomy (NCBI): domain Eukaryota; kingdom Metazoa; phylum Chordata; class Amphibia; order Anura; family Ranidae; genus Pelophylax; species Pelophylax lessonae. Next base: position 8,566,597 of record NC_138777.1, on the reverse strand, counting down.
GAGATCATACGGTCCTGCTATGTAGGATCGTATGTCTCTGTTGTTACACCACTAGCCACACCCCTTTACAGTTAGAATCACGCCCCTAGGGATACACTTAACCCCTGCATCACCAATAAAGTTAACCCCTTCCCTGCCAGTGTCATTTTTACAGTAACAGTGCATATGTATAGCACTGATTACTGTAGTAATGTCACTGGTAACCCCAAAAGTGTCAAAAATGTCAGTCAAGGGTCCGATCTGTCCACCACAATGTCACAGTCCCGCAAAAAAATCGCAGATCGCCGCCATTACTCGTTAAAAAAAAAAACAACAAAAATGACAAAAATCTTTCCCTTAGTTATTAAACGCAATAACTTTTGCGCAAATCAATCAAAATACACTTATTGCGATTTTTTTTTACCAAACATATGTAGCAGAAAACAAATTGGCCTAAAATGTTAAAAAATTTAGATTTTTTACATTTTTTTGGGGGGAATTTCATATAAAAAAATGTGAAAAATATTGTTATTTTTTCAGAATTGTCGCTCTTTTTTTGTTTATAGCGCAAAAAGTAAAAATCGCACAGGTGATCAAATACCACCAAAAGAAAGCTCTGTTTGTGGGAAAAAAAAGAACGTCAATTTAGTTTAGGTACAGCGTCGCACGACCGCGCAATTGTCCATTAAAGTCACGCAGTGCCGAATCGCAAAATAGGGCCTGGTCAGGAAGGGGGTAAAATCTTTCGGGGCTTAAGTGGTTAAGGAGCAGGGCCAAGAAGCCGGCCGTGGCTTCCATTACAACATGACTCATCAGCTGTATAGCTGAATAGGTTTACCCGCTGACAGCTGAATAAAAAATAAAAAGTGACGGTAAAAAAAATAAAGAAATAAACCGCGTGGCCCCCCCCCCCCCCCAAACCAGAACAGAGAGAAGAACCCCAAAATTAAAAAAAAAAAAAAAAAAAACATGGGCCCTCCCCCCCAAGATCCATACCAGACCCTTATCCAGGCATGCAGCCTGGCAGGTCGGGGGGGAGGGTTGGGGTGGAAGAACGAGGCATGTTGAGGGTATGTGGCCTGGTATAGTTAAGGAGGGGGAGACCCTAGGATGTTTTTTTGCTTTATTTTTTTTAATAGCCGGGTGCCAGCAATTCTAACCGTGAGTCATTTTAAAAGTAATTCAGCTCATTTTTTTTCCTTTACAAATGTCATTTTTGCTGCAGCATGTTTTATACATGCTACAGATGCCCCACTTTACAGGCATATTAGGGGACCCCCCCCCCAGGCACTATATTTAATTTAACCACTTACCAACCAGCCGCCGTTGATATATGGTGACAGGTCGGCAGGTTCCCACGAATCGCTGTATCTGTATGGCGGTTTGCAGAAGCGATCCTGGGGGCGTGCGCGCCTGCCCCCATTCACCACAGGGGAAGCTGATGCACGTGGCCGGCAGCCATGATCGCTCCCCCTGGAGAAAGAATGACGGTCTGCTGATGTAAACACAGCAGACCACTGTTCTCTCAGTAATCAGCACAGAGCTCCTTGTGTTACTCCTATTTTGGAACACAGGTCCCTGTGTTCATTCCACACGCCCAGCCCCCCCTACCCCCTCAGTTAGAAAACACCCCCTAGGCTCACATTTAACCCTTTGATTGCCCCTGGTGTTAACCCCTTCCCTGCCATTTCATTATTACAGTAACAGTGAATATGTATAGCACTGATTACTGTAGTAATGTTACTGGTCCCCCCAAAAGTGTCAAAAATGTCAGTTAGGGGTCCGATCTGTCTGCCGCAATGTCGCAGTCCCGCTAAAAATAGCTGATTGCTGCCAATACTAGTAATAAATAAATAAATAAATAAATAAAAATTACATAAATCTTTCCCCTAGTTTGTAGACGAGATAACTTTTGCGCAAACCAATCAAAATACGCTTATTGGGATTTTTTTTACCAAAAATATGTAGCAGAATACAAACTGGCCTAAAATGATGAAAAAAATATTTATTTACATTTTTTTAATTGGGAATGTTATATAGCAAAAATTAAAAAAACGGAATTTTTGTAAAATCTTACCTGTAAAATTCCTTTCTCTGAGTCCTCCGACAGTCGCCGCCTCTTCATATTCGTCACATATGGGGTATTAGACTTTGCTCCGAAGGAGTAGCTAGGCAACAGAATATGTTAACAATAAAGCTTTAACATATCCCACCCTCAAGGGGTGGTCCCCTCAGTCAATACCCTCCTACTTCCTGCAACCATATCTCAGTTTTAGTGGAATAGCAGTAGAGTATACATTCAAACCCCAAAAGAGGGGCGGGGGCGGCGACTGTCGGAGGACTCAGAGAAAGGAATTTTACAGGTAAGATTTTACAAAAATTCCGTTTTCTCTTACGTCCTCCGACAGTCGCCGCCTCTTCATATTCGTCACATATGGGGACGTCCCAAAGCAGTGCAAACATGAGGGGTGGGAAACGCATCCGCGCCGAAAGGCAACGCAGTCTCCACATCAAAGAAAGGAACCTTACCAAAGGAAGGAAACCAGCTGGGCAACAGCAAAAAACAAGTGCTCAACAGGAGCAACAACCCAGGAGAAGACAAAAAACCAGGGGATACAAAAAACTATCCCAACAGCCAGGAGTCCCCAACAAGGGACCCTATGGAACAGCCGCACTAAGAACCTTGCGGCCAAAGGAAGCATCCGCCGATGCCTGAACATCTACTTTGTAGAATTTTGTGAAAGTGTGTACGGTCGACCAAGTCGCCGCCTTACACACCTGGGCTACAGAAGCCCCATGACGGCAGGCCCAAGACGTACTCAGTGATCTAGTAGAGTGCGCCTTCACAGGCACAGGGGAAACCTTCCCCTGCAAAGCATAGGCCTGTTCAATGGTCTGCCTGATCCATTTGGCAATGGTAGAGGCGGAAGCCGCCATGCCCTTCCGAGGACCCTCTGGAAGAACAAACAAGGAGTCAGTCTTACGAAAAGACTCAGTCGATTTAAGGTAAACCCTTATCGCCCGAACAACATCCAGAGAGTGCAATCTCACCTCCTTCGGATGTTTAGGCTTCGTGCACAACAAAGGCAAAACAATATCCTCGTTAAGATGGAATTCCGAAACTCGTTTCGGTAGAAAAGAAGGATTAGGTCGCAAGACCACCTTATCCAAATGAACAACCAGGTACGGAGACTTGCAGGACAAAGCCGCCAGTTCCGACACTCTGCGAGCCGAAGTGATCGCCACCAAAAAGGCGACCTTTTTGGACAACATAGACAACGAGATCTCCCTGATCTGTTCAAAAGGAGCACGTTGTAACACAGATAGAACTAGATTCAAGTCCCAAGGGGGCAAAGGATCCCTCCTAGGAGGAACCAGATGCCGCACACCCTGAATAAAAGTGCCAACCAAGGAGTTGGAAGCCACGGGACGTTGAAACAGAACGGCCAGCGCCGACACCTGACCCTTAATCGTAGCCAGCGCCAAACGCTGATCGACACCCGTCTGAAGGAAAGACAGCACACGGGAAACCGAGTACGTGCGGGGTGAAAACCCCCTGGACTCACACCAGGCAAAATAGGCCTTCCAAGTACGGTAATAAACCTTCCCCGAGGAAGACTTCCTCGCGTTGATCAAAGTATGAACGACCTCTGGAGAGAGACCCTTCTCCTTCAGGACCTCGGTCTCAACAGCCAGGCCGTCAAAGCCAGCGACTGTAAAGCAGGATGGTAAATCGGTCCTTGAGACAGTAGATCGTCTCGAAGAGGCAGACGCCAAGGAGCGTCGACCGCCAGATTCACGAGGTCTGCGTACCAGGACCGGCGAGGCCAGTCCGGTGCCACAAGAATCACCGTGCTGCGTTCCGAGTGCAACCTGCGAAGGAACCTGGACAGCAACTGAATCGGTGGAAACGCGTACATCAGCCTGTACTGATGCCACGGGGCCACTAACGCGTCCGACGCGTCTGCCCGAGGGTCGCGCGTCCTTGCCACGAACCTCTTCACCTTGTAGTTGAGGCGAGACGCGAACAGGTCCACATCTGGAAGACCCCACTTCGCGCACAACATCTGGAAGACAGCCGGGTGGAGAGACCATTCCCCCTGATCCAGGGTCTGGCGACTCAGATAGTCCGCCTGCCAGTTCTCCACTCCCGGAATGTGAACCGCCGTTATCGCCGGGACATGAGTCTCGGCCCAAGACAGAATGTCGGCCACTTCTCGAGCCGCTCGGGCACTCCTGGTGCCCCCTTGGTGGTTGATGTAGGCCACCGCCGTGGCATTGTCCGTCTGCACCCGAACCGGGCAGCCCTGCAGCCGGTCCGTCCAGCGATGAAGACAGAGCCTTATCGCACGCAATTCCAGAATGTTGATCGGAAGGGAAGACTCCCCCTCCGACCAGGTCCCCTGGGCGGACAGAACGCCCAGAACACCACCCCAGCCCGACAGGCTGGCATCCGTGGTGATTATCGTCCACGAGATCGGACGAAACGACTTGCCCCCGGACACCAACGGGGACTGGAGCCACCACAGAAGGTTTTCCCTGGTGCGATGACTCAACGAGATCTGAAGATCCAGAGATTGAGGTCGCCCGTCCCACCTGGACAGGATCTCCGCTTGGAGACCCCGCGTGTGAAACTGCGCGAAAGGAATCGCCTCGAAGGCCGAGACCATCAATCCCAGACATCTCATACCCGTCCGCAGAGACGAGTGTGGAACGTCCCTGAGGGACCTGACTTCCTCCTGAAGAGTCCTGAGTTTGTCTTCCGGCAGGAAGACCTTCGCCTGCACCGAGTCCAGTATCATTCCCAGATAGGGGAGACGAACCGACGGACTCAGTGTCGACTTTGGAACATTTATCGTCCAACCGAACTCCTGCAGAGTTTGCATTGTGACAGACAGGTCCTTCTCCAGACCCTGTCTGGTCGCAGACCGAACCAGAATGTCGTCCAGATACCCCATGCCCTGGGCTCTCAATAATGCCAGAACCGGTGCAAGCACCTTGGTGAAGACCCGCGGAGCCGAGGCGAGCCCAAAGGGCAACGCCACAAACTGGTAGTGATCCTCCGCAATGGCAAATCGAAGGTACTTCTGATGACCCTCGAATATGGGGATGTGAAGGTACGCATCCTTCAAATCGATGGAGGCCATGAATTCCCCCGGAACCAGGGCAGCCACCACCGAGCGCAGGGATTCCATGCGGAACTTGCGAACTCGCACAGAGCGGTTCAGAGCTTTCAAGTCCAGAATCGGACGAACCTTGCCCTCCTTCCTGGGCACGGTGAACAGATTGGAATAAAACCCCCGAAATCTGTCCCGATGAGGCACCGGAACCACCACTCCCTGAGCCCTCAGGTCCCGCACCGCCAGGTGCAGATCCCGCAGGCGCTCTGGAGACAGTTGAAGATTTGAGGGAAAAAATCTGCTCTCCGGCCGAGAGAGAAACTCGATCTTGTAACCAGATCGAACGATTTCCAGAACCCATCTGTCCCTCACACGAGCCAACCAGGGCTGAAGAAAACCGAGCAAGCGTCCCCCCACCCCAAAACTGGGTGAGGGCGCCCCTTCAGGCCGAACTGTTATGGGCCGCAGGTCCGGATTGACCGGACTTCTGTTTCCCAGACCAGGGCTTCTTCTGAGAGCCTTGGCCCTTGAACGGTTTGCCCTTGTAGTGCGGCCGAAAGGCACGAAAGGACCCCTGAGGGGGCCGAAAATGAGCATGCTTCTTCCCAGAAGCCCCCTTAGCCTTGGGGAAATGGGGCAAGAGAGTGCTCTTACCCCCGGTAATCCCCTTAATCAACACATCCAGGGACTCCCCAAAAAGGCGAGACCCATCATAAGGCAGATTGGCTAAGGTTTTACGTGAAGATTGGTCCACCGACCAACATTTCAACCAAACCAGGCGGCGAGACAACACCGCCACGCTGTGCACACGCGCGGCCAACGGAATCAGATCCAGGTCCGCATCACACAGATACATGACACCCTGGTGGATCTGATCCACCATATCCAGGGTCGCCGCCGAGGCCGAATCGGCCACTAGGACGCGCCTAAGCATCTGCGTCCAACTTGCGATCGCCTGGGCCGCCATGAGAGAAGCAAACAGAGCCTTAAGCATAGAACCCGTAACAGAATAAGTATGACGGGCAAGAGACTCCAGTCTCCTATCCGTGGCATCACGGAAAACAGGGGATCCCTCTGCAGGGATCGCAGTGGCTTTGTTCAAAACTGCAATAGCATGATCCACTGGCGGAGGCACACACCACCGTTCATCAGTGGCAGGCGAGAAAGGATAACGCAGCTTAAATTTACTTGGTACCGCAAAAGGCTTGCGCAAATCGCGCCATTGGTCCTTAACAGCGCGCTGAAAATCAGCATTGCAGGGAAAAACCTGCGGCGTCCTGCGTTTTCTCTGCGTCCCATAAGCCGCCAAGGCAGCTGGGGGACACACCTCGTCCTGCAAACGTAGCGTCTGCTTAATGGAAGCAATCAACTCATCCATGATTGCAAGCTCTTCAGGCGAGCCAGGGGGAGAATTATCAACCCCCTCAACTTCAGCCTCTACCTCAGACCCCACTAGATCAAGAGAGGAGCGGGACCCCGATAGGGGGGTCCCCGCCAGAACAGCCCCATCACCTTCACCCTCAGAATCAGAGGACAGAGCAACTCTGGGCCGTTTAGTAGATTGAGCAGCCACCAGCATTTGCACCTGTGCAGCAAGGCCAGCCACAATAGTGGCTAAATCCCCCCCTGGGGGGGAAACAGCGGTCCCCTGGCTTTCCACCAATACTGTGGGAAACTTGCCCTCCTGAGAATCCATTGCCCCTGTATGCCAGACAACCAAGGGTTAACTGCCCCCTTACAGCAAGCGCGGCAAGCGCAGCCCACCGCACCACACTCAGGCACAATGAGACCCCCACAGGGAATATACAGACTGAATACAGGCAATGGAACACAGGAATAGAAGGATAAAACCTGAGGAGACTCCGCTGCTGCTGCTGCCTCGATCGGTGCTTCCAGGAGAGAGGAAGTGATGCTGCCAGGGCGCTCTATGTAAGCCTATGGAGGCTACAAGAAAATGGCCGCCGTGCATGTAAACCATGCGGCCGGAGCGGGCGCCGGTAAAATGGCGTCGTTTGGCGCCGAAATCGCCGCTCCACAGTGCATAAAATCACACACAATATTATCCCATTATATGGATACATGTTAGATCGCCGCAGCGATCGCTGTATATGCCCCAACATGCCATTAAAAACATGCCCCACAGCACACAGCTCCTCACACTGCCCAGCCTGACATACTCAGTGTCATACAGCTCCCCCCCCCCCCCCTTGCAGCCCACAGCATGCAGCCGAGAGATAGGGAGACAAGCAGTGTGATTAAAGGCAGGTTACACAGTCCCAGACTGAGACCCCCCCCAGACAGACAGGTCCCCACATAGATACACTTACCTCACATGGCGTGGGGGACCCGCACAGGCGAACAAGCCGCTGCACATGAGGCAGGGAGAGTCGCAATTCAAGACGCACACAATGGCGGTTCAGAAACCGCACAGCGTCCAGTGAGGTAGCCACCTCACCAATCATCCCTGCACCGAACAGGGATGGGTCGTTCACTGTGCCAGGAGCGATACCTGGCTGAACGCTCGATGGCAGACTGGGAAGCCACTGACCCACGACCTGCGACCAGGGGGATCAGCCCGAGACCCAGTCCGCATGATCCTCTTCGTCCGAAGAACTAACTAATGCTGACAAAAATAACAGCTAAGTAAAGGTAGAGAGAAAACTCAAACAAAATATCAAAAAGAAGAAAGAGTCTGGGACAAAAAGTCCCAGCACAGAGAGAGCCAGCCACTCCTGACAAGCTAGACATTAAAACTGAGATATGGTTGCAGGAAGTAGGAGGGTATTGACTGAGGGGACCACCCCTTGAGGGTGGGATATGTTAAAGCTTTATTGTTAACATATTCTGTTGCCTAGCTACTCCTTCGGAGCAAAGTCTAATACCCCATATGTGACGAATATGAAGAGGCGGCGACTGTCGGAGGACGTAAGAGAAATATTTTTTTTTTTGTTTTTGTTTTTTTTTTTTCAAAATTGTGGCTGTTTTTTTTGTTTATAGCGCAAACAATAAATATTGCACAGGTGATCAAATACCAATTTCAATTACATTTGGGTACAACATTGCATGCAATTTTCAGTTAACGCAGTGCCGTATCGCAAAAAATGGCCTGGTCATTAGGAGGGGGGGGGATCTTCCGGTCCAGAAGGTTAAAGGAATTTTTATTGTTGCACTTTAAGCATAATTAAAATCTCTGTTCCTGAAAAAAAACAATCTTTTTTTTTTTTTTTATTGATACATGTCCCCCAGGGCAGTACCCAGGACCCCCATACACCTTTTATAAGCAATTATTTGCATATAAGTCTTCAAAATGGGCACTTTTGGTTTTTCCTGTTCGGCTCCCATAGACTTCAATGGGGGTCGTGGTTCGGGTTAGAACTTTTTTCCTGTTCGGGAGTTCTGCTGCGAAACGAACAGGGGGGTGTTCGGCCCATCTTTAGTCTGGAGCAACACAGCCCCATACCAGTGGCAGCTGGGGCTCCATGGGCCGGGGGGGCCGAAGACGGACCACACCATGCCCCCCCGGACCACACCAGCTCCAGCCCGCATACCTATTTGGGGAGGGGTCCAGCATTATATACTTTGTATTGGGGGGAGGTCCAGCATTATATACTCTGTATTAGGGGGGTCCAGCATTATATACTCTGTATTGGGGGGAGGTCCAGCATTATATACTTTGTATTGGGGGTCCAGCATTATATACTTTGTATTGGGGGTGTCCAGCATTATATACTTTGTATTGGGGGGAGGTCCAGCATTATATACTTTGTATTGGGGGGGTCCAGCATTATATACTTTGTATTGGGGGGGTCCAGCATTATATACTTTGTATTGGGGGTCCAGCATTATATACTTTGTATTGGGGGTGTCCAGCATTATATACTTTGTATTGGGGGGAGGTCCAGCATTATATACTTTGTATTGGGGGGGTCCAGCATTATATACTTTGTATTGGGGGGTACAGCATTATACACTTTGTATTGGGGGGGGGGGTCTGGCATTATATACTTTGTATTGGGGGGGTCCAGCATTATATACTTTGTATTGGTGGGGGGGGGGGGGGGGGTCCAGCATTATATACTTTGTATCGGGGGTCCAGGGTCCAGCATTGTATACTTTGTATTTGGGGGGGGGGTCCAGCATTATATACTTGGGGGGGTCCAGCATTATATACTTTGTATGGGGGGTCCAGGGTCCAGCATTGTATACTTTGTATTTGGGGGGGGGTCCAGCATTATATACTTTGTATTGGGGGGGGGGGGTCCAGCATTATATACTTTGTATTAGGAAGGGGTCCAGCATTATATACTTTGTATTGGGGGGGGGGGGTCCAGCATTATATACTTTGTATTGGGGAGGGATCCAGCATTATATACTTTGTATTGGGGGGGGGGGGTCCAGCATTATATACTTTGTATTGGGGGGGGTCCAGTATTATATACTTTGTATTAGGAAGGGGTCCAGCATTATATACTTTGTATTGGGGGTCCAGCATTATATACTTTGTATTGGGGGTGTCCAGCATTATATACTTTGTATTGGGGGGAGGTCCAGCATTATATACTTTGTATTGGGGGGGTCCAGCATTATATACTTTGTATTGGGGGGTACAGCATTATACACTTTGTATTGGGGGGGGGGGGGTCTGGCATTATATACTTTGTATTGGGGGAGGTCCAGCATTATATACTTTGTATTGGTGGGGGGGGGGGGGTCCAGCATTATATACTTTGTATTGGGGGTCCAGGGTCCAGCATTGTATACTTTGTATTTGGGGGGGGGGGTCCAGCATTATATACTTGGGGGGGTCCAGCATTATATACTTTGTATGGGGGGTCCAGGGTCCAGCATTGTATACTTTGTATTTGGGGGGGGGGGGGTCCAGCATTATATACTTTGTATTGGGGGGGGGGTCCAGCATTATATACTTTGTATTAGGAAGGGGTCCAGCATTATATACTTTGTATTGGGGGGGGGGGGTCCAGCATTATATACTTTGTATTGGGGAGGGATCCAGCATTATATACTTTGTATTGGGGGGGGGGGTCCAGCATTATATACTTTGTATTGGGGGGGGGGGGTCCAGTATTATATACTTTGTATTAGGAAGGGGTCCAGCATTATATACTTTGTATTGGGGGGGGTCCAGCATTATATACTTTATATTGGGGGGGTCCAGCATTATATACTTTGTATTGGTGTTATTGATACATTGGATCTCTCTGTACAATGATGGAAGATCACACACAGAGCGATCCTCTGATCATCCGGATCTGTCTGGCCAGGGAAGAGGAGGAGGAGGGGGGTGATGGGGGAGGGGAGGAGGAGGATGGAGGAGGGGAGGTGAGGCGGGGTGCTCCTCCTTCTCCTCCTGCAGTCAGTCGGTCGGTGATCTCCGGGCTCCGGGCTGCTCTCTCCGGGGTGCTGTGCGGGGACAGCCGGGACAATGATCCGCTCCGGGAAGAATGAGGGGGAGACCCTCATAGAGATGTCCGCCACAGACGGTGAGAGATCCGGGGGGGGGGGGGGGATCTTGGAGTAGACGGGAGATCAGAGGGAAAAGAAACAGAAGATGGTAGAGGGGTCGATCAGGAGACAGGGGGTAGACAGGGGTAGATCAGAGGGTAGGGGGGGGGGGATCAGGTGACAGGGGGTAGATTGGGGGCAGGGTGGTAGAACAGGGGGTATAAGGACAGATGAGAGGGTAGAGGGGTAGATCAGGGGGCAGATCAGAGGGTAGAGGGGCAGATCAGAAGGTAGAGGGGCAGATCAGGAGGCAGGGGGCAGATCAGAGGGTAGAGGGGCAGATCAGAGGGTAGGGGGTGAATCAGGTGACAGGGGGTAGATTGGGGGCAGAGTGGTAGATCAGGGGGTATAAGGACAGATAAGAGGGTAGAGGGGTTGATCAGGGGGCAAGGGGTAGATCAAGAGGCAGTTGGTGAATCAGGGGACAGGGGGTAGATCAGGGGACAGGGGGTAGATCAGGGGCAGGGTGGTAGATCGGGGGGTATAAGGGCAGATGAGAGGGTAGAGGAGTTGATCAGGGGGCAGGGGGGTAGATCAGAGGGTAGAAGGGTAAATGAGAGGATAGAGGGGTAGATCAGAGGGTGGAGGGACAGATGAGAGGGTAAGGGGTAGATCAGAGGGTGGAGGGACAGATGAGGGGGTAGAGGGGTAGATCAGGGGGCAGATAAGAGGCGGGAGATCAGAGGGTATATGAGTATATCCCAATAGAGAGGGTCAGATCTTGGAGTAGAAGGACAGATCAGAGGGTAGTTTTGGGGGGGGGGGGGGGGCAGATCAGAGCTGTTGGGCCGACAATGTCTGTCATCCTGTGTGCTGTGTCCGGGGTTCTCCAGCTTTATCATTACTCTGTATTGGGGTGACAGATCTGGGATGGGGGGTGTATCAGTGGGTGTCCTCCTGCCATGTGCCTGTGACTCTTTTATTTCCTGTATTGTGGTGATTGCAGGACATGTGTGCCCAGAATGGGGTGACTCACCCGCCTGGAATTCCCCCCCCAGGAGGGCAGTCTGGGTATAGCAGAGTTCTGGGTGGAGGGGTCATTGTCCATATTCTGCTGAAACCTCTGATGTCATAGTGACAGATGTTTGTAAATAGTTCTGTTCTTGTTGTGCTTTGTATTATACACAGTGATTGGTGATATTATGATACAATGTATATACAGTGATTGGTGATGATATGTTACAATGTACACACCGTGATTTGTTATATATTATATATACAGTGAATGGTGATATTATGATACAATGTATACACAGTGATTTGTTATATATTATATATACAGTGAATGGTGATTTTAGAATACGGTGACCTGGAGAAGACGGGGTCACAGCTGGTTGTGTTGTGCAACTTTATAAATAGAATATCTGGTTTCATTTTGACAGCACTATAGAAACCAATGATGATCTGTAGGAACCTTCCTTTCATGTGCAGAGAATTGTCAGCAGCTTTTTCCCCGTTTTGGGTAAATTTATTGGGGCCCTTCTAAACCCCTGGTGTCCAATTTGTGACCCAGGGGCCCTATGCAACCTTTGGCTCTTACTCTGCAGTCCTTGGGGCCCCTGCAGACAGGGGTCTGTTCTGGTGCTTACTCGGGCCATATAAAAGATTGGATTGTAGTAGTTTAGTGGTTTGGCTTATTTCTTTCTTTCACAATGTTACTTTTTCTGTGCTGGCAATCTCTCATCTCTTTCATGTTTAGTTTTTTTTTCTTCAAACTCATAGAATGGATTTTGTTGAGAGAAATAATACATTTTGTAAAAGCGCTGTAATAGCAGTGATTTACTAAGCCTCTGACCATCTCCTGTACCGTGTCTGCAGCCTCTGACCATCTCCTGTACCGTGTCTGCAGTCTCTGACCATCTCCTGTACCGTGTCTGCAGCCTCTGACCATCTCCTGTACCGTGTCTGCAGCCTCTGACCATCTCCTGTACCGTGTCTGCAGCCTCTGACCATCTCCTGTACCGTGTCTGCAGCCTCTGACCATCTCCTGTACCGTGTCTGCAGTCTCTGACCATCTCCTGTACCGTGTCTGCAGTCTCTGACCATCTCCTGTACCATGTCTGCAGTCTCTGACCATCTCCTGTACCGTATCTGTAGTTTCTGACCATCTCCTGTACCGTGTCTGCAGCCTCTGACCATCTCCTGTACCATGTCTGCAGTCTCTGACCATCTCCTGTACCGTGTCTGCAGCCTCTGACCGTCTCTGGTACCAACTCCTGCAGCATGTCATCAGTCTTTCCCAATGACCACCATGTAAGAGGGTTCTTCTCCCAATGACCACCACCGTAAGTGGGTCCTCCTCCCAATGACCACCAGCGTAAAAGGGTCCCTCTCCCAGTGACCACCAATGGAAGAGGGTCCCTCTCCCAGTGACTTCTGATGGAAGAGGGTCCCTCTCCCAGTGACCACAGACGGAAGAGTGTCTCTCTCCCAGTGACCACCGATGGAAGAGGGTCCCTTTCCCAGTGACCACCGACGGAAGAGTGTCTCTCTCCCAGTGACCACCGACGGATGAGGGTCCCTCTCCCAGTGACCACCGACGGAAGAGGGTTCCTTTCCCAGTGACCACCGACGGAAGAGGGTCCCTCTCCCAGTGACCACCGACGGAAGAGGGTCCCTCTCCCAGTGACCACCGACGGAAGAGGGTCCCTCTCCCAGTGACCACCGACGGAAGAGGGTCCCTCTCCCAGTGACCACCGACGGAAGAGGGTCCCTCTCCCAGTGACCAGCATCAGAAGAGGGTCTCTCTCCCAGTGACCAGCATCGGAAGAGGGTCCCTCTCCCAATGACCACAGACGGAAGAGGGTCCCTCTCCCAGTGACCACCGATGGAAGAGGGTCCCTCTCCCAGTGACCACCGACGGAAGAGGGTCCCTCTCCCAGTGACCAGCATCGGAAGAGGGTCTCTCTCCCAGTGACCAGCATCGGAAGAGGGTCCCTCTCCCAATGACCACAGACGGAAGAGGGTCCCTCTCCCAGTGACCAGCATCGGAAGAGGGTCCCTCTCCCAGTGACCAGCATCGGAAGAGGGTCTCTCTCCCAGTGACCAGCATCGGAAGAGGGTCTCTCTCCCAGTGACCAGCATCGGAAGAGGGTCCCTCTCCCAATGACCACCGACGGAAGAGGGTCCCTCTCCCAGTGACCTCTGACAGAAGAGGGTCCCTCTCCCAGTGACCTCTGACGGAAGAGGGTCCCTCTCCCAGTGACCTCTGACGGAAGAGGGTCCCTCTCCCAGTGACCACCAACGGAAGAGGGTCCCTCTCTCATTGACCACCAACGGAAGAGGGTCCCTCTCCCAATGACAACCAACGGAAGAGGGTCCCTCTCCCAATGACCACCAACGGAAGTGGGTCCTTCTTCCAATGATCACCAACGGAAGAGGGTTCCCAAGAACTGAATGTTATTCCAAGGGTTCCCCTGTGTTAAAAAGGTTGAGAGAGGCAACGCATATAGAAGGAATTGGGACCTATTTGAAAAGTTGTCACTTCATAACAGATGTGTCACAACGCAGATCCACCAGCTATAATATGCAGACAGGCCGGGTCCGCAGAATTTTCCAGTCTGACTCCAGCGAGTGTTTTATTGGGGCCTGTTGTTGAGTTTCCTTTTCATTCTATTTACCAAGAGTCTGATTGGTTCCCACTAACAGCCGTAATGTTCTGGATTTTTGTAATCCATGTAAGAATTTAAAGTGGACCCAGCACCAGAAATATTTATTTATACTATGTAATGTATCATTTATTCTTACTATGTAATGTATCATTTATTCTTACTATGTAATGTATCATTTATTCATACTATGTAATGTATCATTTATTCATACTATGTAATGTATCAATGTAACACTTTCAGGTATTTATTATCTCTAACAGAGCCCATAGCACTCCTCCTGACAATGTCTTTGTAGGCTTCTCTCTCCAGAAGGACGATGCCATCTTTGTTCAGGGGTCAGTCTACTTCCTAGACTGAGATGTCAGATCAGAGATGTAATGGTCATTCAAACTGTGACTTGTCTGTGCTTACAAATGTCTGACACATATCAGCCCCTTAGCTGCAGCCTCTCACCTTATGACTTGCTACTGAGTTTTAATCTAGCAGTCTGATCACTGGGGGAAGGGGGGGGGGGGACTGAGGAAATTCCTGCTCCTGCCTGCAGCAGACTGATGACTTTATATTTAAAGTGTGAAGTGACTGCCACAATGTAGTTGATGGGGCATCTGTTACCTGCATTGTAGTCCATTGGGCGGCACAGTGGTGTAGTGGTTAGCATTTTTATCTAGCAGCAAAAATGGTCACTGGTTTGAATCCCAACCACGACACTACCTGCCTGGAGTTTGCAGGTTCTCCCTCCACAATCATTGTCACTGGTGGGATTGTGGCCAGCGATATCGGGGTGAAGGTCGCAGGTTTCACGCGGCTCTGCGCTGTGGCTGGGGGGGGGGGGGGGTTCCGGTATCAGTACGGTGATGCTCATTGTCACTGGTGGGATTGTGGCCAGCGATATCGGGGTGAAGGTCGCAGCTTTCACGGCTCTGCGCTGTGGCTGACGGGGTGTGAGCGTTTCCTGTGAGTAAACAGCCTGAGAAAGTTTATTTTTACATTCATCTTCTACTGTGAAACATAAGAAACCTCCCTCCCAGCGGTGAAAAAGAGGATCCTAAAACAGACGCACCCAGGAGAGCCGGCTAATTACCGACCAGTCTGAGTTTATACCGGTTCATGGCTAATTGGCTCAGTCTGAGCGCTGCTCTCGGATTAAAGCTGAACTCCAGGATCAGTGAATATCCTCGAAATCTCGGTCATGTGTCTCCTTCTTAAGGCTCGGTTCACATTTATGCGATGCGGGAAGGCTGCGAATTCGCAGCCTGTTCCCGCATCGCA